>NC_067155.1:16485286-16535286 GCF_903995435.1 Acomys russatus
TCTTTTTTGGACAAATAGAATCTCAAGTCAGTTCATAGTTTGGTTGCCTAGTGTCTTTGGTTAGTTTGTTACACACAGAAGCTGCCTTCAGCCAAATTCAGTCAGTTTAATGGACTCCATAGGATGTAAACATGGAGTCTTTGTGTTCAGGTTTTTATCTTTTAGGGAAAGGGATGTCCCAGAAACAATTCCTCAGCCTTTACTTGTCCTACCCTCCATTCCCTGAACACTCTCATCCTGGGGATGAAATCCAGGGATGTGTTCATGCTAAGCAAGTTCAGTCCCAAAGAGCCCACGCCTCCAGCCCTTCTCCAGAACATTCTAGAAGGTGCTCTCTGGCTGAGCCTCTTTGTCCTTATCCCCTCGCTGGGGGATTGTAGGCAAGTGCTGTCCTGCTGACCCATATCTCAGCTAAGAATTGTCTAGTCTTGAGTGGCCAAGGGACTTCAGTGACCCTGGGCTCAGCCCTGGCTCCTGGATTTGTCTAGTGTTCCCGACCCGCGGGTCCAGTTATTCGTGGAGTGGCAAGGAGGGTCGCGACCTGTGAATAAAGAATGGACGAGAACAGAGACATGGGCCCAGGAAAAACTTGCTTATCGAGGGCCGTTTATTATAAGGGGGTATCCAAATTTATAATAAGCTTCTGAAAGGGCGGGGGTGAGAAGGAATGCAGTGGAAAGTTACAAAATCTTTTGGGCCAGGCCCAAGGACAGCAGGTGTGGAGTGGGGCGACTATACAGAAGTCTCGATACACCGAATGTTCTCTTTCTCAAGGTCAGGCTGGATCTTTGTGGTAGCCAGGCAGAACAATTATCTCAAGTATGCAGACAGCTGTGGCTTTCAGCCAGCAGGGCCTCTCAGCCACTGGGGCAGGTCAGGCAAGGTCCTATGGCTCCTGACAGTCTAGTGTGATGGGCTTTTCTCACATTTCATCTTCAGAGCTGGAGACTTGTAGGGCAGTGAGATAAAAGCGGATTGTCTGTGTAACAGTCCCAAGTTTAGGAAGACAGGGATGTGGAGGAAAGAGACGCAAGAGCAAGACATGGAGCGAGTGCTTGACAAGCTATGGTTTGACAGGGAAGGAGGAAGGGTTAGGGTGCTAGCTAGGGCGTTTAGAAGAAGCAGGCAGAAACAGAATAGATAAAAAGACACATAGTGATGACAGGGACAGACAGACACCGGTCCAGGTAGACTGCTGTGGGCCACAAGCAAGCGATCAAATGAGGGGACCAGCAAGCCGAACGGACAGTAGAGCCAAATAGACATGGAAGGTGTCCATGGGGACATTGTGTCGAGAAATAAGTCATTAAGATGTTCTGGAAAAATCTGGGTCACAAAACCTGTCCTAGAAGAGCCATCTCAGAGCTACTCCACAATTTCCAAGCTCATGCCGCCTAAATTCTGGAAAGGAGAGGCTCAGAAGAATAGGGTGCTTTTCCTAGACACCCCAGCACAGGCACAATTTCCCAACAACCTGGAAAGCACAAGGGTCGCTGGGAAATTCCTCCTGCACCTGGAAGTCCTGAGGTGGGGGTCAGCTGCAGATTGAGAATCACTGAGGTACAAGGGCAGGTGCTGGTGCCGCTCCCTGGGATTTCAGGCTCCCATTGCTCTCTGGTGCGTCCTCATACCTGAGGTTACAAACCGGCAAGGGCACCTCATACCTCTGAGAACACAGTGGGTGCCATAGGCACCTTGTCATGTGCACCTGACCACTCTCAAGTGTATGAACCATTGGGATTGTGTTTGGGCATTTGTTGAACTCAAGGTGAATAAGAAAAGTTCGGGGAAATGGAGAGAGAAGGAAGTGGAGAGAGGGAGAGAAGAGAAAGAAGGGACACACACACACACACACACACATGCACGCACGCACGCACACACACACACACACACAGAGGCCTTGTTATGTAGCCCAGGCTGTTCAGATCTTCTCAAGACTCCGTCTCCAAATTACAGGCATGCGCCTCTATATCCTGACCACACAGCAATCTTTCTAAACAGCACCTTAGCCCTCAGGGCAGCCCTATGAGATGGGTATCCATCTCATCATGGGAGAAATGGTGGACACTGAAGATGCTGTGTTGTAAATGTTTACACAACCACACTTCACATCTACTCTAAGTGGGTTCTTACAGTTCTGGAGCAAGGGCCTTGGTAATCTAACAAAAGCTACCGACAGTATGGCCCGCCTTAATATTCTCAATTGAATTGCAGTTTGAGGGTCAAACCCACTTATTCATTGCAATGGGCAGAGTTGTCTAAATGGGTTTAGGGATGGGACAGTCCAAAGGTTGTATGCTGGCCTGGGGCTGACATGGCTCGCCTTCTGTGCCCACAGGAAAGCGCATTTGCCTTGGCGAAGGCATCGCCCGCAATGAGCTGTTCCTTTTCTTCACCGCGATCCTCCAGAACTTCTCCGTGTCCAGCCCTGTGGCTCCTAAGGACATCGACCTCACTCCCAAGGAGAGCGGCATCGGCAGAATACCCCCAACATACCAGATCTGCTTCCTGGCCCGCTGAGTGGGATGAAGTGGCCAGGTGTCCCTACCTCTGTTGAGAATGGTCCCACCTTTCTGCCTCTGAGAGGCCTGCAGGAAACCAGACCCTGGGTCATTGCTCACATCCTCCCACCTATGGCGGCTTCTCCAAAGCTCTGAGGTGTGTTCTTCTTTCCTGTGAATTGCACTGGAGAAATAAATCAAGTGCCTTTCTTGATGTGCGAACAGGGAATCCTGCAGGCCACATCTCACGCTGAGTCACTTCTCTGTTTCTCCCAACAGCTGCAGACCCCATTCACCAGCCCTGTGTGCTCCATGATCTGTGCTGATGGACTCTGTAGATAGTCTGAGTTTTATGTCTACAGATGTGCCTAATATGTATGTCTCACTTAAATGGAATCACATGATGTGTGATCTTTGGTGTCTGTGTCTTATTTTCTTGTGTGTTTTACTTCACACAATATAATCTAGGTTCCCGTATCCTCCAGGCCACAGTCACACACCTTCATGGGATTTTCTCGTCTTCCATCTCAGCATCCTCTTCCTATACCTGCTCTCTAGGCAGAGGCCTCCTCGTCCTGTGGCTCCTGAGCTGCACAATTTTTTAACACCAGCTTCAGGTTCCCATGTTTCTTTTGAAATCTCCCAAGAATCACACCAATGCCTGAATTAATCAGGGTTTTCTAAAGGAAAAGGAGTGTCAGAGTCAGTCAGTCAGCCTGTCGGCCTGCCTCTCTCTCTCTCTCTCTCTCTCTCTCTCTCTCTCTCTCTCTCTCTCTCTCTCTCTCCCTCATGTATGTGTATGTATCTATGATATCTATCATCTATCTATCTATCTATCTATCTATCTATCTATCTATTTTTCTATCTATCTACCTGTCTGTCACCTATCTGTGGGATTTATTAGACTGTCTTACAGGCCAACAATGACTCTTCCATAATGCAAAGGCTGAGAATTAAGTTGTTGTCCATACATGAGGCTGCCGGTCTCAGATGTTCCACGTGGTGCCGCAGTCCTGGAAGATGCCTGGAGAGCCAGCTGCTGGTGTTTCAGCCTCTGTGGAAATCCAGACAGGCCAAAAAAAAAAAAAAAAAAAAAAAAAAAGCACAATTTCCTTCTTTCATGGGTTCTGCCAATGGAAGTTGTGACCCAGGCTGAGGGTGGATCTTCAGATAATCTGATCAGGACACTTTCTCACAGCAATGCCCAGCAGCTTAGATTTTAGTTGATGCCAGATGCAGTCAAAGGAACACTTAAGAGCAGCCACCACAGTGTCCAGACCCCTGACCTCCCTGACTCAGGATTCTCAGAGGGTGCAGAACATGAAGCTAGTTTACCTTGGGCATGTAAATCACACTTTCCTGATCCAAACGAGCTTCATTGCTTTCAGCTGACTGGAAGCACAGATGAGGGTTGAAATTTTCAGTTTGAAACTGAAGTTCCTGACTCCTTCAACATGGTGCCTCCCAAAATGAAATGATTGGCAAAAATCTAGCACCCCAGCATCACAGAAACAAGGGAAATATGTCTAAGTTTGCTAAGGTAACATTCATTTGGTGGCACAGACTGGTTCCCACTAGAATATTGAAGGATGTTGTTTGGGATTAAACTCTTTGTTTAGAGATTTATTTTTTCACACTCAGGGCTGCTTTAATGGGCATCAGCTTGGATGTAACTGAGTTATAATATTGTCTGGCTTTCCTTTTGGAAGTAAGCATTCTTATATTTCCTTCATATCATATTTTTGGAGAAAATATAGAAATAATGTTCCCGTTCTTGGAAGATACACTGACATACGTCATGTCAAGAAAAACATTTAACTTTTCATATAATACACTCTGGAGATTTTCTTTGGAATTTTGATGATCCACTGGACGGTGAAGCTGCAGCGCATCATTTGTGAGACATGGAAGATTTTTTTTTTGAGACAAATTGGATGAGTACATCAAATGCTGTGTCAGATGAAAAAAGGAGAGATCACAGATCTGAGCATTTTGTCACAGTGGTCTCTGATCTGAAACAGCTTGAGGTAGCAGTCTTCTCAGTCTCACAGTCCCTGTCAGCCCCTTGGGAGTGTTCGAGTCCTGTGACCATGCCGTCCTAAAGAAGACCCCTCCCCCTGACGACCTCACTGTAGGTGGCAAACAACATAACATGGCAAAGAAAGTGTGTCTGGGCATCAAAAGGGTTGCGTGGTTCCTTTTAACACATTCACTGAAACTCCAGTCTAGGCTGCCTGCTGGGATTCCTCTGCAGTTATAATGAACTCATCAGTGAGGACAGCTCTTGCTTCTGTTCCTCCAACAGTTGGTGTCCTGCACGAGTGATGTAATGACACGTTCAGTGTGACCGTCAGATCCGCAGTAAGAAGCCTACTATCGACTGTGATTGGATGCACATTCTCTTAGCTTCTCCCATGAATGGCATAGTCATTTACTGTAGATCTTACTTAAATTCACATTTTACTTAATTAAAAAAATACCTTGGGAAACTCTCTGTAGTAGAACTGGATACTTATCTAGTCAGGAATGACTTTAGATTTCAACGTCACCTCCAGGGCCCTGAGATAGCAACTGTTCATTATCACGTCCACTTCATGCAGTGCTGAAGGGGAAATCTAATTCCTCATGTGTCCTGAGGATGTACTCTATCCGCCTAGCCCATGTCCAGCTGGTCTTGCCCTGTAATGTTTATGTAGCTCTGTACATGTTCCTGTTGTCCGCACGGGCGCCTATGGTTCAGTTTTCCTCTTCTCTGCCGACGACACGTGTCTTTCCGGGTTCTACATTTGTCACAACCTCTTTTGTCAAGTGTCAATGTAAGGAAGACACAATTTGTGCCATAGAGAACAAAGTTCCTCATCCATTGTAACCTGGGTCAGTACACATCAGCTCTCCACATTTGTACCCGTATGCAGCCTACAACTGAACGGTAAATAACAAAGCTGGTAACTTACGTGGCGCTCTACGGGAAAGTCTTTTAAACATGACAGCGTTGGGGTAGTGGGATAGAACGAACGTCTTTTGTTTGCGTGCAGGGCGTGAGTTAATTTTAGTGGAGAAAGCAGTCCAGAGCGGTAACTGCTGAATATTCCCTCTGACATCGATGCCGACATTTAAATGCCGCTGTAACTGCATTTAGAAGTGAGATGTGAACGGGGAAGGTGGCTCAGCACCAAAGGGCACTGGTCTTTCTTCCAGAAGATCTGTGGACATTTTCCAGCCCCTATATGGCGCCTCACTATCATTTGCTATTCTGGTTTCATGGTGTGCAGTGTCTTTTTTTCTGAACTCTTGGGCAGCAGACACACACCTGCAGTTTAGATGAAACACACATACACATAAAATGAAAAAGAAAAATGACGACGCAAAGCTCCGCATCTTCAGAGTACATGTTTACTGAGATGTATAGACTTCAAATCTGGTCACTTATTGTTTTTAAATGTTATTTGTAAATAATAGAATTAACACAATAAAGCAACAACAACAACAACATCCAAAGTAAGATGTTTAAAATGTGATCAGATCGATCTAGTTTTACCTTTATACTATGTTTTTGTTGAAAAATACTTCTTACCAGTTTACTTGTTTGAAAAGTTGGTCTTTAGTTGATGGTGACGTTTTTGGGAATTGTGAAATGCTTAAAAAGCATGAGGTTGGTGATAGCAAGATACTTGGATTGGGTTTATGGTTGTATCCTGGCCCCATCTCTCTCTTGCACAATCATTTCTTTGTTTGCTTCTGATATTTGACCAGTGACAATTTTCCCACATCAAACCTGTAGCCCAAACTGGCAAGGAATGCTAGTCTAGCACCCAACAGCCCCCACTTCTGCTCCTGATTTCCTGCTTTGGTTGTTTTGTCTGTGCCTGTGGCTAAGTGTCTGCTCCAAAGCATAGATATAAACAGATGAAAAATATTAAATGGGATTAGGAGTCTTCTCAGTGTTAGGCACACATGCTTGCCCCTGTGTCGTGTTATGTTGGAGCAACAAAAGCCTCACCAGCTTCCGGTGATGTGTTATTGGAGGTTAATTCTTCTGAAATGTCTAGTAATCATAATGACCCGGTGTCTGGTAATTCTCCTTCGTTAAAAAACTGAGTAAGACCGTGTTTCCTCCTGCAGCACTGAGTCTAAGGGGGGGGGGGGGGGGGAGGAAAGAGACACTGTCAGAGAGGGCATTCAGAGAGCTCCAGGGGCTGTGAGACAACCGGCAGGAAGTGATCAACCGTGACAGTGAGCAGAGTCTCCAACTACCCCTCTACCAGGCTAAAACCTTCCTCTCCTAATAGTGCCGCTCTCTACAGACAGGCATTCAAAGATGGCGATCTATGGGGACCATGCCTAACCAAACCACTCCACTCCACTCCATTCCCCGGCCCCTGGAGGCTTGTAGTCATCACACAACGCAAAATGCATACTGTCCGGCTTGAAAAGTCTGCGTGGCCTATCAACAGTCTCAACAACGTGTCCAAAGTTCAAAGTCTCTTCTGAGACTCTTGCAATCTTTTAACGCTAATACCCCATAAAAACCAAAATAAATAGAGCCGATCGTACACTTCCAACATATAATGGCATAAGATATACATTACTATTCCAAAATGGATCACAATAGGAAAATACTGTGCCAAAGTAAGACTGGAAACTGTAAACTCTGCGTGTCCCATGTCTGATGTCATAATGCTGTTTTGATCTTCAACTCCTTCCAGCTTGGTTGACTGCAAGACACTTCTTTCTCTTGGGGTGGACCCACTCCTTGTTGGTGTTTTTCCCCTCCTCAGCAGGCATTCCACAGCTCTGGCATCTCTAAACTTTTGGGGTCTCCAAGGCAACCCAGGCTTCAAGTTTACGATGTCACATAATGGTCTTTCACAGGTTCCTACAATGGCCTCTCCATGCAGGGACAACCTGCCATACGCTTGGCCTCAGTTACTTTCCTTGCTATCAGGGGCTATCCTTGACCCGAAAGCCAGAACTATGTTGCTGAAGCTGCTGTGTTCTCTCCGGCTTGATGGGGCGGGTCATGCGCTCCCCTTATTCAATTCAGTGCTTTTTCTTTATTGTCTAAGTGTGGAGGACGCGGAGCAGTTTCTGTAGACAAGGACAGCCTTGAATTTAGAGATCTACACGCCTCTGTCTCCTGAGCGGTGTGATTTAGAGGCATTTACTACTGCACTTGTCCCAACCTTTTAATTATTCTTTTTTCTTTCACAAATGAGATTTTTTATTGGCTGAGGAACGGAATACAGACATTTCGATTCTTAACAAAAGTACCCAGACTTTGAAGTCTCACACACACACACACACACACACACACACACACACACACACACACACACACATTGTGTTCGCGGACCCACATGAAGAACCTTGTGTTGTCTCTCTTTGAACTTATTCCAGTGACACTCCAGACTCAATTTTGACAGGTTTTCTGTAAGACCTCACATAACAACCCAATGTTCACAATCCTCAGTTCCACCGACTTGCAATTTTATGCCACAAGCAGTATAAATTCAAAATTCTCACCTTTTACAGTACATTATCATGATTATTAGAAAAAAATGAACAGCCAGACCAGAGACGTTACAGTTCTGACAGGGCAAGGACCAAGGAGTTGTTTTCTTAGGAAACGGCTCTACTAGAAACAGGAGACCAGATCTAACTGAAAACATTAATATTCCAGACAGGAATGCACGACTGAGACTCCAAATTGCCATTTAGAACACTCCGTGTTGTAGGGTATAAAACTAGCCCCCTCTACGGAGTGTTATGGTGACCCCGCGACAGTCACAGCCTCTCCTGACTCAGTATCCTGCTATTTTCTGGTTGTACCAAAAAATAAACAACCAGGAAATGATTTAACCTCGTAAAAAAATCATTTACAGTTAAACAAAATGGGATGAGGTAGAATTTCCCGCAGCCCTTAAAATTGTTTCTAGAGCTACTAGAAAACTCGCAGTTACAAAATAGTTGATAAAAATATTCCTCCTGATTGTACAAGAAGGGAGGGAGGGACCACTGACAGACACGATGGATGGTTAGTCAGGCTTGGCTTCTCTCTCTTCTACCTCAGAGGCTGGACTTCGGTTTTCTGTCTCTCCATTTTTTTTTTTTTTTGCAGGCAGATCTGTAGTTTGTTGGTCAGCCACTTCAGCTTGTTTGCCCTTTGCTGGCACATTTTCGGTCTGATGATTTATCCTTCCCCGAGGCCTTTTCCGCTTTGCGTCCACCTTGGTGACAGCCTCGCGGAGCCGTGCTTGGGCTCCGCCTTTGCTAAACCATCCACGCTAACCTTCTGCTTGGGCAGCCTGGCAGCGTGGGCTGGCAGACCCGTGTGCTGCAGAGCCAAAGAGTCGCTGCCGCCGCCGCCGCCGCTGCTGCAGGAACCGCTGCGATCTCTCTAATTCTTTTTCATAATATAGAACCTTAGCTGGGTGGGATCTTACCTGGAGGTCACTGCTCCTTTAATATCTTTTCTTTCTTCCTTCCTTCCTTTCTTTTTTTGAGACAGGGTCTCTCTGTGTAGCCTTGGCTGTCCTGGACTCACTTTGTAGACCAGGCTGGCCTCGAACTCACAGCGATCCGCCTGCCTCTGCCTCCCGAGTGCTGGGATTAAACGAATGTGCCACCACACCCGGCTCCGTGTAATATGTTTAATCTTGTCATATTCTTTTTTTTTTTTTTAATTTTTTTTTATTAATTTATTCTTGTTACATCTCAATGTTTATCCCATCCCTTGTATCCTCCCATTCCTCCCCCCCCCCATTTTCCCATTATTCCCCTCCCCTATGACTGTTCTTGAGGGGGATTACGTCCCCCTATATATTCTCATAGGGTATCAAGTCTCTTCTTGGCTACTTGCTGTCCTATCTTGTCATATTCTTGAACACAGGACTTTGTCCCATTTCACTTCTTGACCCTTTAACCCTTGAACCATACATTTTGTATTTTTATTTTAAAGCTTGCTACATTTCATCAGAATGTTCTTCATAGGAGTGAAACCACAGGACAGAGTCTATACTGGGCTATTTTGAGATTTCCTCTGTCAAGGCAGTTAATCTAAATGTCTTCACTTTAGCCTCAGGCGGACTCTTCTACTAAAGGAAAATAGCAGCCACAATCTTCACCAGAATATCACAAGAACAGTCTCTAGGCAACATATTAGAGTTCCTCTCACTGGAAAACTCCTGAGCCTGGTCCTCACGTTCAAATCATCATCAGCACCACTGCCTTCTATGTTTCTACTAGTCCGTTAAGACACACTCGGGGCATCCTACTGCTTTCAAAAGTCCCCAAAGTCACATTTCTTCAAGCAAAAATCATGGTCAGGCCTATCACAGCAATAACCCACCTCCTGGTACCAACCTCTGTGTTACTTAGGAATTTGCTAGTGTCAGGAAACTACACGATCAAGGCAGCTCTTATAAAAGAAAGCATTTATGGCACTGGCTTACCATCACCGTTCTGGCGGGAATCATTACAGCATCTAGGGAGACCTGGTGCTAAAGGAAGAAGCTGAGAGTTTTACATCTTGAGCTGAGGACACGAGAAGGAGACCGGCTTCCACACTGTGCAGGGCTTAGGCACATATGACCTCAGAGCCCCGCCTCCACAGTGACACACTTCTCCGAAGAGGGTGCGGCGCGAGGGGCCAAGCAGGCGAACATAAACCGTCGGCCGGGCGGCGGGGGGGGGGGGGAGGGGGAGGGCGGAAACGAGGCAAACCACCACAGCGCCCACGGGGGGCGCCCACAGGCGAGAGAGGGAAGGGGGAAAGGGAAAAGAACCGACAGAAGGGGGAGGGGGGGGGAACAAAACAGCCCAGAGAAGCACACACAGGAGCACGCAACCAGACGAGGGGGAGGCAGGCACAGAGAAACGAAAAAAAAACACAGACACACACAGACACACACACACCGACACACACACACAGACACACACACAGACACACAGACGCACACACACAGACACACACACAGACACACACACCACACACCACAGACACACACAGACACACACACAGACACAGACACACACACAGACACACACACAGACACACACAAACACACAACAGACACACAGAACACACAGACACCACAGACACACAAACACACACACAAACACAACACATACACACATACACACACATAACACACACACACATACACACACATACACACACATACACACACCTACACACACATAACACACACATACACACACATACAAACACATAACACCACATACACACAAATACACACACATACACACACACATAACACACACCACACATACACACACATACACACACATAACACACATACACACACACATACAAACATACACACATACACACCATACACACACACATACACACACACTACACATACACACATACACACACACATACACACCATACACACACTAGACACACACACATACACACACACACACATACACACCATACACACACATAACACATACACACACATACACACACATACACACACATACACACACATACACACACATACACACATACACACACATACACACACACATACACACACATACACACACATACACACACATACACACACACATACACACACATACACACACATACACACACATACACACACATACACACATACACACATACACACACATACACACATACACACACACATACACACACATACACACACATACACACACACACACACACACACATACACACACATACACACATACACACACATACACACACACATACACACACATACACACACATACACACATACACACACATACACACACATACACACATACACACACATACACACACATACACACACATACACACACATACACACACATACACACACACATACACACATACACACATACACACACATACACACACATACACACACACAAACACACACACATACACACACATACACACACACATACACACACACATACACACACACACACACACAGAGCAGCCCCACAATGCAAGAATGTGCTTATGAACCACACATACACCATTGACTCTGTAGTTAGGAGTCAGAAGCAGGGGGCTCGCTCTCCGAGTTTTAGGCCAGATTAGTGTATAGACTGAGTAAGAGAACAGCTAATGGCTAAACAGAAAAACTCTGCCTTGAAAACTCAGCAACATGGCCGGGCAGTGGTGGCGCACGCCTTTAGTGCCAGCACTCAGGAGGTGGAGACAGGTGGATCACTGTGAGTTCGAGGCCAGCCTGGTCTACAATGTAAGTCCCAGGACAGCCAAGGCTAACACAGAGAAACCTTGTCTCAGAAAAAAAAAAAAAAAAAAAGAAAACTCCCCAACACAGACACACAGACACACAGACACACAGACAAACACACACTCAAACATATACAGAGGAACACAGAAACACAGACCTGTATGTTCACATAAGAAACATCCTTTTACATATGCAGCGCACACACACAGGCCCATGCCTGAGTAAAGAAACAGACAAAACTGGATGCACACTCACCACAGGGGTTACTCCCACTGCCCTTTGGTCCCATGTATAGGGTACAAGGTGTTTTTGTCAACATGTATGGTTGAGCAAGGGAACAGAGAGTGAGTGGGGTGACCAGCAGCCAATGCAGAAAAAGTCTGGGCGCTCTCTCCCTCCTCAACAGTGAGAGACAGGAGGCAGGAACAGCTCAAGTTGCGTGACTCGTTGGAGAGGCGGGTTCGGCATAAAAGGTCTGCTCATGTGAGCAGTGATGTCAAGAGTTGTTATACCGGGACCATGGAGCCCAGTCTTCTTCTCCTCCTTGCTCTTCTCCTGGGCTTTTTTCTACTCCTGGTCAGGGGCCACTCCAAGTCCCATGGCTGTCTCCCCCCAGGACCCCAACCCCTCCCCCTGTTGGGGAACCTCCTACAGATGGACAGAGGAGGCCTCCTCAAATCTTTCATTCAGGTGAGACCCACATGGGGCGGCAGTGCGGGCTTCTGTCTTTGACTATGACTCAGTCGGAAGGGCCTGGGAGTCCTTCCAGGCCGCGGGTTCAGCTGGGAAGGTTGCTGAGTGACATGTCAGATGCTGACCTGTGATGGACGATGCTCAAATCAGAAGATGGATCCTGGTCTGTTGCCTCTGTATGGGGCACTGTGCTTGGGGTGCAAGAGGTGGAGAGGTGTTGTGGTGTAAACGTGCAGAGTTTCGCTCTTCAGGGTTTGGCTTTTCCAGTAGAGAAAGAAAAATGTCAGTCAGAAATGAATAAGTTTTTTTTTTTTTTTTTTTTTTTAAGGCCAGCAAAAGAGTTTAGTTTGAGGTTTTCCAGGACAAAGGTTAGGAGAGGCAAGGCAGGAGGAGGAGCATGTGCTTGGTAGAGCTAATCAGATATAAACACGCACCATATAATCCCCATCCTGGCACCTTTGTCACAAGGGGGACTCAATATTTAATTACCACTTATTTATTAAGAATAAACTGTAAATAAAACTTGCTTAGCCGGGCGTGGTGGCGCACGCCTTTAATCCCAGCACTTGGGAGGCAGAGGCAGGCGGATCGCTGTGAGTTCGAGGCCAGCCTGGTCTACAAAGTGAGTCCAGGATGGCCAAGGCTAACACAGAGAGACCCTGTCTCGAAAAACCAAAAAACAAACAAACAAGCAAAAAAACAAAAACAAACAAAAAACCCTTGCTTTTAGATTGACATTAACTTGATAAGTTTCATTTTTATTATCAATCTGATTTGTGAATTGTCATTTCATTGTTGCACAAGGCTCAATTGTGTAACCCCACCTAAAATATAAATACATACATATATATGTGTATATATATATATACATATATGACACATGTAGAAGGTTTTTTTTTTGCTTTGTTTTCATAGAAATATACCCTAAAAAACATCAGGCACCGATCATTTTCATAGCATTGAATTCCTATTAGCTGCACTGAAATCCAGACTAAGATAAAGGTCACAAGATGATTAGGATGGATTATTTCAGCACTGGAGGGCTTTGACGTTCCCTCCCCATCCTCCCTAAGTGAATGTTACCAGGAGGCATTGAACAGGTTGAAGCTGGGTCACACGAAGGATGGCTCCTGCATGACATGCCAGCAACAGTTGGCCAGACTGAAAGACACGGGCACAGACCTACATGCATATGAACATTCATATTTATATCTATGTTTTGAGAAAGGGTAACATGTGCTCCAGGCTCGCGTCCAACTGGATGTGTAGCCAAGGATCAGCAGTGCTCTTTTGGCTTAGTACTCCTCAGTGCCAGGATTATAAGCGTATGTTGACCTTTTTTTTTTTCTCCTATTCCACAGTTCTAGTACACTGATTAGAACCTCCAACCAATCAATACGGACCCAATGTTGAAATAACCCTTGAACTCTTAGGTCTTCAGAAGGGGGAAGGGTGGCTAGAGAAGGAGACGTCTATTTAGTAATGTGTATCTAAGTGTCTTAACAGTTTAACAATAATTTCTGTGCTGGCTAACCACAACTCTTGTACCCTTAATGGTTGTCAGCTTCAAGGAAAATATGGAGATGTGTTCACAGTGCACCTGGGACCAAGGCCTGTGGCTGTGCTGTGTGGGACAGAGACCATAAAGGAGGCTCTGGTGGGTCAAGCTGAGGCTTTCTCTGGCCGAGGGACAGTTGCTGTGATTGAGCCAATCTTCAAGGATTATGGTAAGAGGGTCAAAGGTTGGGATGAGATGGAATGGAGAACGGCCATAGAGAGAGAGGTGGATCTGAAAGAAGGGAGGGCCAGGGGTGGGTAAGGACCTGTTGGACCCTAGAGTCCACTCCGGTAGGGGGTCCGTCGTGAGGACCACAGTGTTGATGCAAAAGCACAAGGTTTATTGCTGATGTGCGTCAGGGGGCCTCAGCACTCACTCGGGAGCGAGGGAGGCGCCCCCGAGTCACTGTTACAGACTTTTTAAAGGCTAAAACCGCAAAGGTTAGGAGGGGCTATGTGACCTATGTTAGGATTGGCTCTGGTGGTCGCTAGGGGTGCTTGTCTAAATGTTATTGGCTATTGTCGGGGTTGTTGGTCTTGGGGGCTGTTTTTGGCAGGGAGGGGTGTTGGGGAGTTTCCAGAATTTCCAGATGGTACTTTTCTGAAAATTGTTTATCTTAGTTGAAATTGTTTATCTCGGTTGGCTACTTTGATCTCAGAAACTAAAGCTGAGCTGGCCTTCAATTCTTTTTGGGTCATTTTCCCAAGCTTGCCTGGGTCATGTTCCCAGGCTGGCTGAGAGAGAGGGCCTTACAGACCCAGATTTCTTTGATCTCCCGATGTAATCTCCCCACGCTTCCCCTTACTTTCTTAGGTGTGATCTTCGCCAGTGGGGAACGCTGGAAAGCCCTTCGGCGATTCTCTCTAGCAACCATGAGAGACTTTGGGATGGGGAAGCGAAGTGTGGAGGAGCAGATTCAGGAGGAGGCCCAGTGTCTGGTGGAGGAGCTGCGGAAATCCCAGGGTGAGTCCCGGAGAAACGGACACAATGTAAAACATGACTGCATGGCCAAAGAAGGAGAAAGAGACACCCAAGGACAGGGAAGGAGAGTCATGACAGAAGACAGATTAGGGAGGGGGTGAAGAGTAGGGATGGGCAAAGGTGGGGATAGAGAAATGCAGAGACAGAAAAAGAAAAGCAAGGTTCATATTACGGACACATAACTCAGAGATATGTAAAATTGCCCACAGTGGTTACTTTTGAATGGAAAAAAAAAAAAAAAAACCAACCTCGGAATTAATTTGGTTCAGTTGGAAATGGTGGTGCATCTCTCACCACTTAGCAGGGGAGGCAAGATGATCATGAATTCAAGGCCAGTCTTGTCCACATTGTGAAATTCTGCCTCAAGACATCTGTGTGCCTGTACCTGAGTGGTAGAATGCCTCCATGACAATGTACAGTGGGGTGTGCAGGATGGTGGGGTTCGCCTGTAATCTGGGCATTCCAGGTTGAGGGAGGAGGCTGAGATCTTCTACTGTGCATAGAGTTCAAGAGCACCCTTGCTTAACCTTTGTCATGCCCCCACCACACCAAAGCAATCTTTGTCCAGTGTTTCTCAACCTTCTTAATGGCCGGACCCTTGACTACTGTCTCCATCATATTGTGATGATCCCCAATTATAAAATTATTTTTTTGTTGCTACTTTATAACTGTAATTTTCATACTGTTATGGATTGTAATGTATATATCCATGTTTTTTTTGGGGGGGTCCTTAGGTGACTCCTGTGTTGCTTGATCTCCATGGGGATTGTAACCCATAATATGATCTTAGTCAAGGGCAAGGGTAGAGTTTACGCACATGAAAGGAAGCAGGAAGAGCTGTGTATGTTCCAAGCAGAGACTGTGGTTTCTTCCTTGTGTTCACACTGATGAGCAGAGGTGAGTGCGGAGGCAGTTGGTGTGTGTGTGTGTGTGTGTGTGTGTGTGTGTGTGTGTGTGTGTGTGTCTCACATTAGTAGCACTCACAGGCACTTCAGGGTGCTCAGGATTATTTTTCACCAGGGGCACCCTGGTAATGTGGACCTTTGCAGCTCCATTCCTTTATGCCGGTGGCTTCCCATATCTTATTGATATTTTCCAGGAGGGCTGAGCTGTTGATGCAGAGTTTCGAGAGGAGGAAAAGTTCATATTGGAAATAATGACCGGAGAAGACTATCACAGAGATGGAGGGACCCAAAGGAAGAGAATTTAAAAGGCTGAGAGTCCAGCTGACTAGGCTCAGGAAAGAATTTACAGGACAATCAAAGATTACGGTTGAGCCAGCCCCAGGGAAAGGGCAACAAGACCTCAATACTGTTGGGTCTAAAACAGCTCCCCAACCACCAAGGTCCAGGACTGATGCAGGCAGACAAAGGCAGCAGGCACCAGGTGCTGATGGCTTCAGGGACACCCACCACGGAGCCTAGAAGTCAGAGAGGTGATGGAGAAAGATTGTCAGGTGGGAGTGGAGTACGTGGGGCTTGTAAATCCATTTATGCAAGCCTTGAGCCTTTCTGTGAATTAACTACAGCTCAGAGTTGGGGTGCACGGTGAAGACTAACTACACACACACTGTACCCGTGGGTCCCAGAATCCTAGTCGCAATCATAATTCATTGAGTTCTTGTAAAGAAATCAGCTTAACCTGGCTCTGTGTATGAATAGCGTCTCATCTTCTGTACAGTATTGAGGGAAGTTAAAATGATACACGCATCATATGTGCCAATGAACCTCACTGGTGTTTCTGTCTTTGAGTAGCAAGCGAACGGGGGAAGCCTCGCAGAGATGTGGTGGAAGATGAGTATTCCCCGGGTTCTTGACCTCATGTCTCTTGTCCTGCAACCCCACCCTCCGGGAGCCTTTCTGGACCCCACTTTCCTCTTCCATGGTGTCGCAGCCAACACCATCTGCTCCATTGCCTTTGGAGAGCGCTTTGACTACAAAGACCGCCAGTTCCTGCGCCTGCTGGAACTGCTGTGTCAGTCCTTTGAGCTCATGAGCTCATTTTCCAGCCAGGTCAGTGGGTGGGAAGAGAGGAGCATCATGGGCAACGGAAACAAGAGGCTACTTTGTGGGTGAAGAAGGGAGTGTCCCATTGCTGGAAGAGGGGCAGAGAGAACATAGAGAGACCGTGAGGCTGAGACAGTGGAGGGAGGGGCAGTCAGTAGGATGGAGAGACCTGAGACACAGAGCCACACTTACACATGTAAAATGATGAAGTGGGCGATGCAGCTTAGATCAGAGAGTAGAAGCCTTGGTCTTTATTGCGTGTGGCCCAGCACTGTATCTCCTGTGTTGTGGCTCAGAACACATGCACTCCAGCACATGAAAGTAAGGACATGAGGACTTCTGGGAGGTCCTTGGCTACATATTGAGTTTGAGACAAGTCTGGCATACAGGAGAACTTGTGTGCATAAACCAAAAACTCCAGAAATTAAAACAAATAAAGATAATTCAGCAAAGGGGATTGGGAGAGAGAGCAAAAGAGAAACAGAACACAAGACAAAGGTTAGAGACAGATTTAGAGATAGAATTCAAAAGCATGCCTGAGTATAATGCAAATATATGAGGTGTGTGTGTGTATATGTTTGTGTATGTGTGTTCCCGACCCGCGGGTTCAGTTTCGTGGAGTGGCGAGGAGGGTCACGACCTGTGAATAAAGAATGGACGAGAGAAAGGCACGAGCCCAGGAAAAACTTTGCTTATCGAGGGCCGTTTATTGTAAGGGGGTATCCAAATTTATAATAAGCTTCTGAAGGGGCGGGGGTGGGAAGGAATGCAGTGGAAAGTTACAAATCTTCTGGGCCAGGCCCAAGGACAGCAGGTGTGGAGTGGGGCGACTATACAGAAGTCTCGATACACCGAATGTTCTCTTTCTCAAGGTCAGGCTGGATCTTTGTGGTAGCCAGGCAGAATAATTATCTCAAGTATGCAGACAGCTATGGCTTTCAGCCAGCAGGGCCTCTCAGCCACTGGGGCAGGTCAGGCAAGGTCCTATGGCTCCTGACATATGTGTGTGTGTATGTGTGTGTATGTGTGTGTGTGTATGTGTGTGTGTATGTGTGTGTGTATGTGTGTGTGTATGTGTGTGTATGTGTGTATGTGTGTGTGTATGTGTGTGTGTATGTGTGCGTATGTGTGTGTGTGTATGTGTGTGTATGTGTGTGTATGTGTGTGTGTATGTGTGTGTGTATGTGTGTGCATGTGTGTGTGCATGTGTGTGTGTATGTGTGTGTGTGTGTGTGGTTGTGTGTGTGTATGTGTGTGTGTGTTGTGTGTGTGTATGTGTGTGTGTGTATGTGGTGTTGTGTGTGTGTATGTGTGTGTGTAGTGTGTGTGGTGTGTGTGTGTGTGTAGTGTGTGTTTGTGTATGTGTGTGTGTGTATGTGTGTGTGTATGTGTGTGTATGTGGTGTGTGGTGGTTGTGTGTGTATTGTTGTATGTGTGTGTGTGTGTATGTGTGTGTATGTGTGTGTGTGTATGTGTGTGTGTGAGTGTGTGTGTGTGTGTGTGTGCTTCTGTGTTTGTTTCTGTAAGGGAAGGTGTTCCCTTCAGATTTGGGACAAAACAAACCCAGACACCAAGTTCTTTGCACAAAGGGTATTTATTCCCTGGCATGGGCCAGCAGGACAGGAGGCTGCAACACTAAACGTCAAGCAGCAGAAGCACCCATACCAAGCATGCAAGGAAGGAGGTGTTTCTGAAGGAGTGATTTTTTTTATGGGAAACGGGGAAGTCTGTGCTAGGGTCTGGTGGTTAATCCTCATTAGGCATGTTAGCCAAATTCTAATTGTTGGACACTGGTGTTTTGTTTGAGGAATGAGTCAGGGGCCAAATATAGGAATAGACCTTGGGGGCTGTCTTTTTTTTTTTTAAAGAAATGTATTCTTTTTTTTTTAAAGATATATTTATTTATTATGTATACAAATCTCGTTATAGATGGTTGTGAGCCACCATGTGGTTGCTGGGAATTGAACTCATGACCTTTGGAAGAGCAGACAGTGCTCTTAACCACTGAGCCATCCCTCCAGCCCCTTGGGGGATATCTTAAGCATTATAATTTAAGGGTTTAACAAGGATGAGAAACCAAGAAGAGGCTTGATACTCTATGATCATATACAGGGGGAGGAGGTCCCCCTCAGTCACAGTCATAGCAGAGGGGAGGAGGGAGGGATGGGAGGATACAAGGGATGGGATAACAATTGAGATGTAATATGAACAAATTAATAAAATATATATAAAAAAAAACAAGGATGAGAAGGGTAAAAGGTAAAAAGCTGCCAGTGCCAGGTGTGCCAAACTTAGGCCTGTGTTGTCAATGTTCGGGCTTATGTTTGCCATGCTGTGACCTGTGATAACTCTTCACCTAGGGACACGTGGTAGTGTGAATTAGATTGGGTTGATAGCTTAGTCTATTTGCATTCTTGGGCCACAGGTGAAGAGCTCATTGGAAGGATTAGGAGTTTGGTCCTTGTTGGAGGAGGTGTGTTGCCGGGGGTGGGCTTTGAGGGTTCCTGAAGCCATGCAAGGCTCAGGGTTCCCTCTTGTTCTGCCTGGCTGCCTGTGTGTCAGGATGTGAGCCCTCATCCCCATGACTCCCTGCCTGCTTCCTGACATGATGATAATAGACTAAACCTCAGAAACCACAGGCAGATCCGTCGCGACCCTTCCGACCAGCGGAAAATAAGGACACGACCCGAGCGTTCTTCTCCAGGCAGTTTATTCAGGAACCTTTTCAGCAAGCTTCTTCTCCTGCACCCCAGTGCCCCTCTTATATCCTCTGCCTCACCCAATCAGCAGCCCTTACGTCGGTAGCTCCAATTGGTTCCCGACAAGGCGGGGTGCATACATCAGAGCAAAGCACGGCCCACAACCCAAATAAGGACTTGTTTACCAGCCAGGAGCAGAATTGCAAGTCATCCCGCCTGGCAGGTTGCCAGGAGCTTCAGCTTCCCACACAGATTCCCAATTAAATGCTCTCTTGTAAGAGTTGCCTTGGTTGTGGTGTTTCTGGTAGCATTAGAACAGTGACTAAGACTGAGCACTGTGTAACCTCCAGGGCCCTTGTTTCTTGAAGGTGTTTGAGCTCTTCTCTGGCTTCCTGAAGTACTTTCCTGGCACCCACAGACAAGCCTGCCAAAAACTCCAGGAAATTCTCGACTACATTGGCACCAGTGTGGAGAAACACTGGGCAACCTTGGACCCCAGCGCTCCAAGAGACTTCATCGATTCCTACCTTCTACACATGGAGAAGGTTAAGTAGCGCATGAGTGAGGGAGGGATAAAGGATGGAGGTGTGATCAGTGTAAAAGAGGGCAGGTGTAACAGAGGATGGTGATGAGAGATAGAAAGTGGAGTGGAGGAGATGCCAAGGCCTCCGGAAAATGAAGAAGGTAGAAAAAGAGGGAGGAAATGAAATGAAGAGATATAGATGGGAAGAAACACAAGGCATGATGCAAAAACCAGAAAAGACCACAGGAGGAAGAGCGAGCTTGGGAGACAAAGCATGATAAACTTTAAGAGCAAATTAGAGAGAAAAGGAGACAAATAGAAGCCAAGGGAGTTTGGTGAGGGGGTGAGAAATGCCAAGTGGGTCCAGATAGTATGAGACTCAAGAACAGAAGGATAGTGCCCAGAGATGTGTGTTCATCATCCTGCAAGGCTCTCAGAGATGTGTGTTCATCATCCTGCAAGGCTCTGGTTGCCTCTCATCTTCCCCTTCTCTCTGCCCATCTGCAACCAGGAGAAGTCCAACCAAGACAGTGTGTTCGATCACCAGAACCTCATGGTCACTGTCCACTCTCTCTTCTTTGCTGGGAGTGAAAGTATCAGCTCCACGCTCTGCTTTGGCTTCCTGTCATGCTCAAGTACCCCCATGTCGCAGGTGAGCCGCAGGTGGTCAGTATGAGCATCACCTGACTTCCTTTTCGCAGCAGAGGGTTCTTGTTGTCGTTTTTTTCCTTTGAAGATACAGACACGGGTCTCTGTTATTAATTTCAATTTATTTTAAAATACTTATGCTCTTTACATCCTTATGGTAGCTCCCACCCTCATTTCCTCCCAGGCCCATCCTCCATCCCTCCTCCTCCCCTCCCCCTTTCCCTGACGTAGGTCTCATATGCTTGGATCTCTGAAGGCTTTGGTCTACTTCTAAATTAAGGCAGTGCTAGGTGAGCGAACACTCTTCTGACTTGTTTCGTGCTGTCACTTAAAGGTCGATCTACCCACACGTCCCTTTTCCTTCCTTCCTTTCTGTCATTACATATGTCCTTCAGCAATACACTTAACCTTTTCTGTTCATTGACCTGCTAATCTATTATCAAATCATCCGTTTATCCATTCTCCACCCATCCCTCCTACACACATATTAATCTACTCTATATAGATAAATTATCAGTCCTTGATTTGTTCATCTCTGATTCACCCTGCTACGGCTCCTGGGTAGAAATGAGAGGACAAATTCATGTATTTGTTTCTCTCTGTCCTCCTGCACGTGTGTAATGTGTACCAAAGTCAGGCTGTCAGGCTTGAAAGTCAACTGCACTTACTGGTTGAGACATTTCATCCATCAGCACATGCACACGCACATTCATATTTTCTATTCAATTATACATAGATCAGTTTACTTTTCTGTGTTTACTGATGCCATACCTCCAGATTTCAGCTGAGATTAAAAAAAAATATTTTAATTTCGTATGTGTTGATAGCAGCCTGTATATATATTTGTGTCAGGGCATCAGATTCCTTGGACCGTGAGTTACAGACAGTGTGAGCTGCCATATGGGTGCTAGGAATTGAACCTGGGTTCTCAGAAGGAGCAGCTAGTGATCTTAACTTTTGAGCATTCTCTCAAGCTCCCTGGATTTTTAAATATACATTCCATGACTCAGATGACTCAGATTTAAGAGCACTTTGCTCTTCCAAAGGTCCTGTGTTCAATTTCCAGCAAGCACATGGTGGCTCACAACCATCTATGATGAGATCTGGCGCCCTCTTCTGGTGAGCAGGTGTCATGCAGGCAGAACACTATATACATAATAAATAAATCTAAAAATAGGTGTGTGTGTGTGTGTGTGTGTGTGTGTGTGTGTGTGTGTGTGTGTGTGTAGACCTGTGCATGCAGGACTACAACATTTCACATCCCTCAAATTCTTGTCATCTCCCACCCCAGCGCTCATTCCAGATTGTCAGTTGAAATGGCCCTTTGCTGTAGGGTCTCTTTTTCTCTCTTACAAGGAATTTTAGAGATTGTTTAGAAGAGACTCTAGTATGCTTTAGCATGGCTGGAGAAATGAGTGCTTGAACGAAGCACAGGTGTGTGCACTGAAGTGTGCACTGTGTCTTTCTCAGCACAGTTTCCTTGCTTTTCACTCTTTCTGGATTATTTGGACCCAGAAAACATAGTCATTATGCATTGCTTCAGTAGAGGGGACATAGTGTATTCTCTCCCTTTTCCGTGCAGAGAAAGTCCAGAAGGAGATTGATCAGGTGATCGGCTCACGCCGCCTACCCACGCTGGATGACCGCACCAACATGCCATGCACTGAGGCAGTCCTCCACGAGATTCAGAGATTTTCAGATCTTGCCCCTCTTGGTTTACCACACAGAGTAACCAAAGACACACTGTTCCGAGGGTACCTGGTCCCGAAGGTGAGACCCGCTGTGATTCTTCACTGATACTCCATAGCAACACTCCTAATCACCAACCTATTCCTGATTTTAGTTTCCCAGAATTCTGTGTTTATTTGGGGCTGGCTGTTTTGTGTAGGGAGTCAGAGTATGTTAACTTCTTTGTGTCTTGTAACACCTCCTAGGACACTGAAGTGTACCCCATCCTGAGTTCAGCTCTTCATGACCCACGGTACTCTGCACAACCGGACACCTTCAATCCTGACCACTTCCTGGATGCCAATGGGGCGCTGAAGAGAAGTGAAGCTTTTATGCCCTTCTCCATAGGTGAGACTGACCTGCGATTCCATTCTTGGACACCTGAGGGCAGGGACCACACTCCAGGGCAAAAATAGAAAGAGGTTCATGTTCACTGAGCCTATTCTGGATGTCTTGCCTGTACCATCCCATTCACTCTAGCACCAACCCCTTGAGGGGACCTTCGAAATAAAGGATCATACTGGTCAGCAGGACTTTGGGAGGAGGATAAATTTAAAAACCTCACCACCTGAGCAAATTCATTTTTCTATTATAATTAGGGGAAAATTTAAACTTTTTAATTATATTTCTTTTAAAAATATACACTTATATTATTACAAATAAACAAAATAAACTATACACAGGAGGAAGAACCATGAAGCAATCAGTAACTGTATCTTCATTTTTATTAAGTATAAGAAGCCTTTTTATTTCTTTTTAAAAAATATTTATTTATTATGTACACAGTGCTCTGCCTGCATGTCAGAAGAGGGCATCAGATCACACTATAGATGGTTATGAGCCACCATGTGGTTGCTGGGAATTGAACTCAGGACCTCTGGAAGAGCAGCCATTGCTCCCAACCTCTGAGCCATCTCTCCAGCCTTTACTTTGTTTTTTTTTTCCTGACCCAGTTGTCAGTGAGTAGAGAGTTGTTCATTAGAGTTGTTCAGTAGAGTTGTGTGTAGGCTTTTTGTTATTTTTGTTGCTGTTGAAGTCTATAATTAGTCCATCATGGTCTGACAAGTTACAAAAGGTTTATTTTAATTTTCTTGTATCTGTTGAGGCATGCTTTGTGATGGACTATATGGTCAATTTTGGAGAAGATTCTGCGAGGTGCTGAAAAGAAGGCATATTCTTTTGTTTTGAGTGAAAAGTTCTGTAGATGTCTGTTAGTTCTATTTGATTCATGGCATCTGTTCGTTTTTTTATTTATCCATTTATAGCTTGTGTTTCGATGACTTGTGCATTGGTGAGAGTGGGGTGTTGAAGTCTCCTATTATTAAATGTGTGGGGTTCGATGTGTGATTTAAGATTTAGTAATGTTTCTTTTAAGAATTTGGATGCCCTTGTATTTGGGGCATACATGTTCAGAATTGAGATGCCATCTTGGTGGAATTTTCCTTTGATGAGTATGAAGTGTCCTTCCTCATCCCTTTTCGTTAATTATAGTTGAAAGTCTTTTATGTAGACTCTATATATTAGAATGGTTACTCCAGCTTGCTTCTTGGGAATGTTTGCTTGGGAAACATTTTCCAGCCCTTTACTCTCAGCTAATTTCTATTTTTTTTGGGTGAGGTGTGTTTTTTGCATGCAGCAGAATCATGGGTCCTGTGTATGTATCCATTATGTTATTCTGTGTACTTTTTTGAAGAGTTGTGTCCATTGATGTTGAGAGATATTAATGACCAGTGAAATGTTAGAATCTTTTATTCTGATGATGGTTGTGGAAGTGTGTTTGTGTTCTTGTCTACTTTTGATTTTGCTGAAGTGAAGTTATATATGTCCTTTTTTTTTTTTGGTGTAGTTGACTCCCTGGGGTCACAGTTTTCCTTCTTGTATATTCTGTAGTGCTGTGTTTGTGCATAGATATTGTTTCAATTTGGTTCTGTTGTGGATTATCTTGTCTATTTGTGGTGATTGAAAGTTTTGTTGGGTATAGTAGTCTGGACTGGCATCTGTGGCCTGTTAGGGTTTTCAAGACATCTTTTATGGTTTTCTGGTGAGACTTTAGGTATGTTTCTGATAGGTTTGCTATTATATGTTACTAAACATTTTTCCCTTGCAGCTTTTAATATTTTTCCTTTGTTCTGTACATTTAGTGTTTTGATTATGTGGTGGGAGGATTTTCTTTTCTAGTCTGATTTATTAGGTGTTCTGTAGGCTTCTTTTATCCTTATAGGCATATCTTTCTTAAGATTTTGGAATCTTTTCCTTCCATGATTTGTTGAAAACATTTTCTGGGCTTTGGAGCCTGGAATCTTTTTTTTTCTTCAATTCGTATAATTCTTAGGTTTTGTCTTTTCATGGTGTCCTTGATTTCTTGGATGTTTTGAGTCAGGAATTTTCTTTTTTTAGATTTAACATTTTCTTTGACAGATACATTGCTATGCTCCATTGTGTCTTCTATACCTGAGATTCTGTCCTCTGTCTCTTGTATTCTTGTTAGTAATGTTCTCTTAAGGCTTATTCAGGCTGACATAGGGCAAATAATACCTTTGAAGGCTTGCCACCCCTAATTGGGGAAAATGGTTAAGCAAGCTAGGGATAACCTTTGTGGTCTATTTTCTAAATGTTGAGAAATTCCAGACTTAATAGGAGTCCTGTGTGGGACATTCTGAAATGCTGGACCAATTGGGACCAGAAGCTTTCTACAACACTGTCCTGGAATCTGTCTTTTTCTGGTGGGTAACAGCAACTGAGGCACCTGGGGCTGGAACATGGAGGATGCAGGATGTCAGTGTCCAGCACGCTGAGAGGAATGACTCCTGACAGGTCTGATCCAGTGTCAGTGTCCCAGTTCTTTTGTTCTGAAAACATAATTTCTCACAGGCATTACACAGTTCTAACATTATAATTGTGTGAGGTGTGCGGGATGCGTCATGGAAAGCTGAACTCAGGTTGGGGTACACTTTAGACTTCTAGGAAAAAAGTTTAAGATACAAAGATATTAACATACCCTGACTCCATATGCAAAATAGCCCCTGTGAAACACAGAATTCTGGGAAACCACAAACAGGATGAGGATGATGGTGAGGAGAGTGGCACACGCCCATTAAGTATAGATGAAAGATCACAGCTGGTCTCACCTTGAGGAACAGGTATTCATGAAACAATGTGTCTTTGGTGACTTTGTGTGACGGACCAATAGGAACAACATCTGAAAATCTCTGAATCTTGTGGATGACTACTTCAGTACATGGCATTTTGAGGAGGTCACCCAACCCATTTCCTTTTGGGCTTTCTTATCACAGAACAGGGAGTGAGGAGACAATATCTCCTTCACTGAGGCAACGCACAGTGACCCTTTCTGGGAGCACGAGAACAAGGCAGAGCAAGGAGACTCCTGAGAACACTTTTGTGTGTACACTTGTGCTACTCCTGAGCATCTGTCTTTCCATCTGTTCTTAGAGCATATTAGAATTTCCTCCCAAAAAGTTTCTAAAAAAGAGAGATAGGGGGATCCAAGATGGTGGCACCGACTGCACACTGCATCTGATTAGCAGGAAAACCAGGACTGCACAGTGATCTAGAGATCAAACTGAGAGCTACAAAACACCAGTGCTGCTGGTTCCCAAGTGAGAGGGATCCACACTGTCCGACGCCTGGCTACCCAGCTAACTCACAGAAAAATCCCGGGGGACAGCTCACATTAACCACCATCTTGGGAAGGGCTGTGTGTTATCTGTTCAGCTTAGGGCTCTCACTGCCCTTCAGCTGTTTTCTAGGTCCACAACAGGGAGCGCCAGACAGAGCTGAATCCTGGCACTGGTCACAATCCACATTAGCTGCCTCCTGAGAAAGAATGTGAGGCACCCAAACACCTTTGAGCTCTGATCCCTCTCAGCACCCCCAGCTGCTTGCCAGCCTAGCCTAACTGGGTCACAGAGAAGATGAACATAGACCTGCCATCTCAAGAGGGCCAGTAGAGGTCAGAGCTGAATCCAGGTGCTGGCCACAATCGTCATTAGCTGCCATCCAACTTCTGGTCTTCGTCTGTCTCCACCCACCTGCCGGAAGCACACTGCTCTGACAAAGCTATGACACAAAGCAAACAGGCTGAACAGACAGCTGCTCCAGCCACAATCTGAATTACCCGCTTTCCAGTGAGCAACCTCAGGCCTGGGTTGAGCTCTGCCTGCCCACCCACCTGAAGCATACTCCTCTGACTCAGCTAAGATACAAGGCAAACAGACTAAGTAGAAACCTGCTCTGGCCACAGTCCTCATTAGCTGCTATCCTGCTAGCAACTTCAGGCTCTGATCTCACCCTGCCCACCTACAGCCTATTGGCCTGATCCACCTAGGTCACAGAGCAGAGACCTGTGCAGGCCACATTCCACATTAGCTGCTGTTTCATGAACAGCTTTGAGCTCCAATCTCTCTCTCTGTTGGACAGTGGCTTACTGACCTAGACTATCTGGAACACAGCAAATAGACAGAACCCTGCCATCTTGAAAGGGTTGCAGGGCACCTGAGCAGCATTGGACTTAGGAATCTACCAGCCCACTACTTTCCCACCAGACTCAACAGCCAGGGGGCGCAGCTGAGCTGAACTGTGTGCAGGCTCTAACACCCGCTGTCCAACACCCTGAGGAGTCCTCTAGGGAGCCAAGGAAAACAACCTTAGGATTGGAGCTCTCTTTGCTTGATCCAAAAGTGCCTGGACAATGTGGGACACAAACAGTGACCACGTTGGTGGAGGAACCCCTAGGCCTGCTAACACCAGAGATAGCCAGATGCCTAGAGAACAGCACAAGAGGACTAGCGACAAAACTCAGAGCCATATAAAAACACCAGATACTAGGGATCCAACACAGCAAGCCCTGGAGATATGAACACTCATGAAGCACCCATGTTCAGTCTGAGGTGATGAAAATGATAGAAGCTTTGAAAGAGGAAAATGAATCCCTCAAAGAAACACGAGAAAATACATTCAGTCGGATGAAGGAATTGGATAAACCCTATAAAGAATTACAGGAAAATATATCCAAACAGATGAAGAAATTGAATATATCCTAGAAAGAATTACAGGAAAATTCAATCAAACAGGAGAAAGAAATGAATAAGACTATTCAAGACCTAAAGAGGGAATTAGAAGAAATGAAGAAAACACAAGCTGAGTCAATCTTAGAGTTGGAAAACATAGGGAAGAGAACAGGATCGATGGACATAAGTCACACCAAAAAAAAAAAAAAAAAAAAAAAAAAAAAACAAGAGATGGAAGAGAGAATCTCAAGTGTGGAAGATACAATTGAAGTTTTTGCTACATCAATCAAAGAAAATGTTATAACTAAAAAATTCTTGACAAAAAACACCCAAGGAATGTGGGATACTATAACAAGACCAAAAATAAGAATAATAGGAAGAAAAAGAGAAGACTCCAAGCTCCAAAGCCCAGAAAACATTTTGAACAAAATCATAGAAGAAAAGTTCCCCAATCTAAAGAAATGACCATAAACATACAAGAAGCCTACAGAACTCTAAATAGATTCAACCAGAAAAAATCCATCTCCCACATAATAATCCAAACATTAAATGTACAGAACAAAGAAAGAGTATTAAAAGCAAGAGAAAAAGGTCAAGTCACATATAAGGCAAACCACTAGAATTACAGATGACTTCTCAACAGACACTATGAGAGCTAGAAGGGCCTGGACAGAAGTCATACAAACATTAAGAGACCACAGATGCCAATCCAGACCACTGTACCCAGCAAAACTTTCAATCACAAAAACAAGATGTTCCATGTCAAAACAAAGTTTAATCATTACCTAATCACAAAACCAGCCATACAGAAGGTACTAGAAGGAAAACTGCAACCCACGAAGGCTAACAACACCCAGAAAAACACAGGAAACAAATAACTCCACATCTACAAACCCAAAACACAGAAACACACACACCCTACCACCACCAACATCAAGACAAAATGAACTAAACACTGGTCATTAATATCTCTAAAAAAGACACCGGCTGATTGAATGGATGTAAAAACATTCTGATGCATACAAGAAACTCACCTCAGCAGTAAAGATAGGCATTACCTCAGAATAAAGGGTTAGAAAACTACATTCCAAGCAAACAGACCTAAGAAGCCAAACTAATCAAAAGAGATAGGGATGGTCACTACACCCTAATCAAAGGAGAAATATGTCAAGATGATGTCTCAGTTCTCAACATCTATGCCTCAAATGCAGGAGAACCCACATTCATAAAAGAAATGTTACTAAAGCTTAACCCACACATTGAAACACACACTCTAATAGTGGGAGACTTCAACACCCCTCTCTCCACGATAGACAGATCATGAAGACAGAAACTAAATGGAGAAACAAGGAAGCTAATAAACATCACAAAACAAATGGATCTAACAGATATCTACAGAACATTTCACTCAAACACAAAAAATACATCTTCTTTTCAGCACTTCGTGGAATCTTCTCCAAAATTAGTCACATGCTTGGTCACAAAGCAATCCTCAACAGATACAAGAAAATTGAAATAATCCTTTTCATCTTATCAGACCAGCATGGATTAAAGCTGTAACTCAACAACAAAAGAAACAAATGGAAGCCTATAAACTCATGGGAACTGAACAACTCCCTACTCAGTGACATCTGGGCAAGGGACGAAATAAAAAGTGAAACAAAAAACTTCCTAGAATTCAATGAAACTGAAGACACAACATACCCAAACTTATGGGACATAATGAAAGCAGTGCTAAGAGGAAAGTTTATAGCACTAAGTGCCTTTATAAAGAAACTGGAGAGATCCCATACTAGCAACTTAACAGTACATCTGAAAGTTCTAGAACAAAAAGAAGCAGATGCATGCAAAGGAGTAGATGGCTGGAAATCATCAAACTCAGGGCTGAAATGAATAAACGGGAAACAAAGAAAACAATTCAAAGAATCAACAAAACCAAGAGCTGGTTCTTTGAGGAAATTGACAAGATTGACAAACCTTTAGCCAAACTAACTAAAAGGACAAGGGAGAGTATTCAAATCAACAAAATCAGAAATGAAAATGGGGACATAACAACAGACACTAAGGAAATCCAAAGAATCATCAGGTCTTACTTCAAAAGCATATATACCATACAATTTGAAAATGTAAACAAAATTATCAATTTTCTTGATAACTACAAATTACCAAAATTGAATCAAGATCAGGTAAACAAATTGAATAGTCATAGTACACCTATGGAAATAGAGGTAGTCCTCAAAAGTCTCCCAATAAAAAAAAGCCACATCCAGCACCTGAGACCCTACCCCCCTGGATCTCTTCCAAGCACCAGCCGAGTATTAACACTGACCCAACAGGGACACAGACAGCAAACCCATCACAACTGAGCTGGGCAAAGGCCCCAACACCAATGGTCTACCATCTTGAGGTGGTCTCTAGAGCTCTCTTTGAATGTTCTCACCCTGCCTGGCTAGGTGGGACACAGACAGTGACCCTACTGGAGGAACCTCTAGGCCTGCTAACACCAGAGATGAGCAGATAGCTAGAGGCCAGTGTGAGAACACAAGCAACACAACACAGAGCCATATGACAACATCAGAAACAAGTGGTCCTCCTACCACCACAAACCCTGGAGATACTAATGCCCATGAATCACAAGAAGAAGATTTTAAATCTGAGGTGATGAAAATGATAGGAGCCTTGAAGGAGGAAAACAAATATCTCTGAGAAATACAGGAAAATATATTTAAATAGATGAGGGAATTGAATAAATCCTATTGCGAACTACAAGAAAATACAATCAAACAGAAGAAAGAAATGAATAGAACAATTCAAGACCTAAAAATGAAATGAGAAGTAACAAAGAAAACACAATCTGAGGCAATCCTGAAGGTGGAAAACCTAGGGACTGCAGACACAAGCAATACCAACTGAATACAAGCAATTGCAGAGAGAATCTCAAGTGTGGAAGATAAAGTTGGAAGTATTGATACATCAGTCAAAGAAAACATTAAAACTAAAATGTTCCTGACACAAAAACATCCAAAAAATATGGGACACCATAAAAAGACCAAACCTAAAGATAATAGGAATAGAAGAAGGAGAAGACTACAAACTCTATGGCCCACAAATACTTTCAACAAAATCCTAGAAGAAAACTTCCCCATCCCAAGGAAAGAAAGGCCCAAGGACATGTAAGAATCCCTCAGAACTCCAAGTAGATTGGACCAGAAAAGAAAACCCTCTTGCCAAATAATAATCAAAGCACTAAATGTACAGAACAAAGAGTGAGAACTTGTAAATGAGTACATACTATGCATGTCTTTCTGGCTCAAGATAGGAGAGAGAAAAGAAAATCAGGGGTGGATGGAGCCTTGCAGGGTGATGCACACATGTCCCTTGGCAATGCCCTTCTGATTGTGAGTCTCATACTAGTTGGACCAATTAGCATTTCTCAACCCTCAACAATGTCCCTTGGTGTTGTCTGTCTCCTTTTCTCTTTAATTTGCTCTTTCATAGTTTATTATGTTTTTTTCCCTCCCAGGCTCTTTATTTTCTGTGTGTTATTTTTTTCATTTTTACCCCTTGCCTTGGGCTTCTTTCCCAGCCCTCACTTTTTCCCTTTCATTTTCTCCTCTCCTTCTCTTCTCTACATTGGCAGAGGCTCCTGCAGCTCCTCCACCACTTTGTCGTCTACTTTGTCTCCCCATCTTTTGTTCCCTTTTCCCTCTTTTTCTCCGATCGCACCCCCACCCTACACTCTCACCAATCCCTCTCTCAATTAGTGCATAGTAGCTGACAATGAAGTCTCTTGGAGCGCTGGGGTCCAAGTTTGCCTTGTGCTTCTCCACACTAGTCCTAAGATTGTCTACAATTTTCTGCATGTTTTTTCAGACTTGTCTGTGGGTACCAGGAAAGTGCTTCAGGAAGCCAGAGCAGAGCTCAAACACCTGCAAGAAACAAGGGTCCAGGAGGCCACAGGGAGCTACCAGGTCTCAAGAGGTAGGCGGTACTCAATCTTAAGTCACTCTTCTAATGCTATGAGAGACACCACAACAAAGGCAACTCTTACAAAATAGACATTTAATTGGGAGTATGCTGTGGTTTCAGAGGGGTAGTCTATTACCATCATTATCAGGAAGCACACAAGCAGGCAGAGGGCATGGGGCTGAGAGCTTATATCCTCATACACAGGCAGGCAGAACAAGAGGGGACACTGGTACTTGCATGGGCTTCTTAAACCTCAAAGCCCACCCCTAGCAACACACCTCCTCCAACAAGGACACAACTCCTGATCCTTCCAAAGAGCTCTTTAACAGGGGACAAGTATGCAAATAGACTGGGCTATGGGGCCCGATTTCATTTACACTACCACAGTCTTTTAGGTGACTGGTCCTTACAGGCCTGAGATGGCAAATACAGGCCTGAGCATGGTAAACATGGCAGTGAAAGTTTTTGTCTTTTGCACTTGTCTCCATGGCTGAATATTTAGATTATATTCCTTAAGCTAGCCCCCAAGGTTGATTCTCATATTTGGCCACTGACTTATTCCTGAAACAAAACACCAAACTCCAACTGTTAGGATTCATTATTTGGCTAAAATAGCCAGTGAGGATTAACCAGCTAAAAAGGAACAAACTCATTCCTTTTCCCCTTAAAAACTCACTCCTGCAGAAACATCACCTTGCTTGCTTGTAGCTTGTTGCTTGCAATGGCTTCTGCTGTTTTCCTTTCCAGCCTCTCTTCCTGCTGGTCCATGCCAGGAAATAAACATCCTTTGTGCCAAGAACTTAATGCCTGGGTGTGTTTGAGGGGCAACCCTCTCTTATACAGTCTCCATATTTCATTAAGTAACACAACTCTCTCTCTCTCTCTCTCTCTCTCTCTCTCTCTCTCTCTCTCTCTCTCTCTCTCTCTCTCACACACACACACACACACACACACACACACACCCCTCATATATGTATACTATACATATGCAAGCTTTTGAATGAATTGTATCCCTAAATCTGTCTCTAACCTTTGTCTTGCATTCTCTGTATTTCTTTCTTTCTTTTCTTTTTTTCTTTCTTTCTTCCTTTTCTCCTCCTCCTCCTCCTCCTCCTTCTTCTTCTTCTTCTTCTTTCTCTCTCTCTCTCTCTCTCTCTCTCTCTCTCTCTCTCTCTCTCTCTCTCTCTCTCTCTCTCTCTCTCTCTCCCTAATCCCTTGTCTTTATTTGTGGGAGTTTTGTTTATGGACACAGGAATTCATATATGCCAGACTGGTCTCAAACTCAATATGTAGCCAAGGATCACTCTGAGGTCATCATGTCCCTGCCTCCACTTGCTGGATTGCATGTGATTTGTACCATGACACCCAGGATATACAGGGCTTGGCCTCATGCATGTAGACCAAGGCCTCTACACTCTGAGCTAATCTGCATCACCAATTTTATCATTTTATATATTTGTATGGTTCTGTATTTCATGTCTCCCAATCCTGTTAACTGTCCTTTGGTCCCTCCTAGTTGCAGGCTCCTTGTCTATGCACGTTGTATCTGTCTTTCTTCCAGAATTAAGACATTCCCTTATTTACCAACAAAACAGCCTCTTACTTCCTCTGCCCTAAATGCTGCTCTCTTCTCAACAACTGTCCTGGCTTCAGAACGAGCCCATGAACTCAAAGATCTGGTACAACAGCTCTAGCAGGCTTTGGAACTGGCAGTCTTTATACTGGAAACACTCTTCAATGACAATGGAGCACATAATGTTGACTGTGACACACAGGAGGAGGAACATGGGGTCCAGAATGGCTCCTAGAAAATTAGGGTGCAGGACAAGAGACACAAGGCCAAGGACTCAGGAACATTTGGCTTCAGCCCCATCTCTGTGAGGCTGCCCCATTCACTCACTAATCAAAGAACAGAAATAATTGTTTGTCGGCTCAATTTTCTTAGCAAATATATTTTATTATGAACTTATTAATCGAGAGTACCTCACTTATAAGCCGACTAACCTAAACAATTGGAAAAGAAGATTAAAGAATACAATAATGAAACCATAAGGATATCAGTTCCGAGGAACAATTCTCCTGGCATAATCAGCAGGATTTCTTCAGCTGGAACCTGGAGCAACCAGAATCTGGAGCCTCAGCTGGACCCTGGAGCCATGAAGTCTTCCTTTGAGTGGTTCTTTCTAGGAGCCTCTAGAAGGGGAGTGATGAACAGCCAAAACTATCCCAAGTCTCCAATGGCTCCACTTGCTTTTGGCTCACATTTATATCTCCTCTCAGAATTTGTTCAAGGATGTTTTTCAGCTGGTTAACAGCCAATCTCCCCCGCCCCGCATGGTGGTTTGACTTCTAAGGGAATAAACATCACCTGCTCTCTCACAATTCTTTTCCTCATCTTCCACTTGTGATCTAAACAAAAAACATGTTTCTCTCTCCTTCACTTGCTACCCCATTTTCACATATGATGTGCTAGACCCTCTGCTCAGTCATGCTTGCATTGTTTTATTTAACCTCTCTCAGAATTGTACACAAGATGTGATGCTATTTGCACACACAAACAGGCAGGCTAGTTTCACTGAGGGAACTCAACGGATCACGGCTGGGACTAGGATCATCATACCTAGAGAATACGTGTAGTTAGTTTTCACCCTGGACCCCTCTGTCATTACCACAATGGCCTGAGATTCATTAATTCCCACTTGCAGGAATAGTGCAGAGAACGGCTCAGGGAGTCCCTGTGTGGATTTACAAGCCCTGCATATGCCACCTTATCCGCCATATTTCTTCCATTCCTTCTCTGACTTCTAGCCTCTGTGGTGTCCCAAAAGCCATCAGCACCTGGTTCCTGCTGCCTTTGTACGCAAGGTTCAGTCATGGTCCCAGGTGGTTGGGGAGGGCTTTTGTAGGGCCAAAAATATTGCCCCTCTCCCTGGGGCTGTCTTGTCTATGGTCTCTGATTCCCCTGGAGATCTTTCCCTGAGGCTGGTCACTTTCCCTCTCGGTCTCATATCTTGGCTTTGTTTTCTTCCCTCTATCTCTGCGACAGCCTTCTCCAGTCTCTGTCCAGTCTGCACTTTCCTTCTCTTCTGCCTCTGCATCGACACCTCAGATCACCCGAGAAACATCAATAAGAAAAGGGAGAAACCTGGTGTGAAGAAACAGCGCTGCAAACAAAGGTGCCCCCTGTAAAACAAAGGTCCACATCACCAAGGTGCCCCCTGTAAAACAAAGGTCCACATCACCAAGGTGCCCCCTGTAAAACAAAGGTCCACATCACCAAGGTGCCCCCTGTAAAACAAAGGTCCACATCACCAAGGTGCCCCCTGTAAAACAAAGGTCCACATCACCAAGGTGCCCCCTGTAAAACAAAGGTCCACATCACCAAGGTGCCCCCTGTAAAACAAAGGTCCACACCACCAAGGTGCCCCCTGTAAAAAAAAACTAATTGTGAAGCACTCAAAGTTGCCTCTGAGTTCCACAAATGTGAAACTCCCCACACACCTCTGTGCTCTCTGGTGCTCATCAATGCAAGCACAATGGAGAAACCAGAGTTCCTGCTTAGAACGTGTTTGCAGTTCTCTCTGCTTCACGTGCTTTCATTTGCCTAAGACCTACATTTGCCTTTGACTAAGACCAGTGGTTATTAACATGTTTGTAACTCCACTGAAGATCAAGCAAACACAGGAGTCACCTAGGACTCTTGGAAAATATGGGTATTTATATTACATCTCATAACGGCAGCAAAATAACAGTTATGATGTGTTGGGAGCCAATTTTTTTTTGGAGTGCGTAACATAAACAGACCAGAGAACTTACGACCTTGGCTTGAAAACTCTCACACAGCCTTGGGGACTTGGCAAGATACTTGTGTTGGTTAAGAAGGTTTATTATTAATTCCAGGTCAGGATGTGGAGCTTGATATAACTCTTTGACCTAAAATTTGAAGGAGTCTAAGCATATAGATAACTAACTAACTGGTAACACTTGTTTTGTTCCAAGAATCCTCTGGTTCACATGTATGTACACTGTAATACAAGCTCTGAGAGAAATAAACTTGGGGCTACAGTATTTACTGTTAGTCCTCCCGAATACTTGTCTTTTTTTCTTATCTCTTTCTCTGTATCTTTTCTATCTTTTTATTTATTCAGCCCCATGCCCCATATCTAGGTACTGGTTGATATTGTCCAGAGCAAGCTCTGGCAAGTGGCGCCTGAACAGGGACCTGAGACACTGAGACATGAAGGACACCGTAGGAAGTGTGAGCTCAGATCTATAAAAAAGTGTGGTGAGTCTTATATCTGGGCACTAGCCCAAGGGACATGTCCCATGAAAGTCTTCACTTACCAGGAAAGTGGGACAGAGGGGAGGACATACTATTGGGACTCTAGGTGACAGAAGCATGGGAGAATGGGGAAATAGAAGGATCCAGAGGGTCCTAGAAACCTACAAGAAGAACATTATGATGGGCAGATCTGGGCCCAGGGGTCCTGCTCAAACTATGGCACCAGCCAAGGACAATACGTGCAGGAAACTTTGGACCCCTACCCAGATCCAGCCAATGGACAGGACATTCTCCACCATTGAGTGGAGAGTGGGGTCCGACTTTCACACGAACTCTGGTGCCCCACATTTGACCACATCCCCTGGATGGGGAGGCCTGGTGGCACTCAGAGGAAGGATAGCAGGCTACCAAGAAGAGACTTGATACCCTATGAGCACATACAGGGGGAGGAGGTCCCAATCAATCAAACTCATAGGGGAGGGGAATAAGGGGAAAATGAGAGGGAGGGAGGAATGGGAGGATACAAGGGATGGGATAACAATTGAGATGTAATATGAATAAATTAATAAAATATATTTTTAAAAAAGTGTGGTGAGTGAACCTTCAGGAGTATTGTAACATAATGAGTAATGGAAACAATTGCTTGCTATTTGTGTATATGCTTAAAAATATGCTCTAGGCTCAAGGAACAAAAATAAGACAACAGCAGTTAAGTAATTAAAAAAAATTTTTTTTTTGTTGAACAAGTATGCCCGTGGTTTCCAGAAGAAGGTATTGTAAATATGGAACTCCCCCAAAAAAGGTGAAAAAAAAGTTACAAGAATTATTATGGTGTACGTGGACCTGGCAAGGTTCTGAGAGATGCCTTTTGTCTCTGGGCACTTACTTATAAGGGACAGTTTAGATGCCAGGCATGAGAAAAGAAAAGTTAAACCGAGTTTAGGAGAGATGTCTCAATGCTCAGGAAAAGGTAGACCTCTCCTAAGGGGGCCTTTCAATCCCCACGTTTACTTATAGCTACGCCAAACTGATTGATTGCTATTGGTGCTTGTGGTTAGCATAGGCTAGTCTGACTGGCCCTTTAAAGTGTAATGACTTATAGAGTGCACAATAAAGTGGAGTCTGCACCTTGAGTCTGATTCCTGGGATTCTGCGTGGGCTCTGTCACCTCTCGTTCCCTTTCTTCCAGTTTCTAATGCTCACAGCAGTGGAAGTGCTCAAAGGCAGGGGACAGGACAGGAGAGGGAGTGCTGAGGGAAATGAGGCGGGGGATCTGATGCTGGGAGGGCAGGTGGATGCAGGAGGACAGAGAGCTTGCAGAGAGAAGAGAAAAACATGGGTCGGGGCACTTCTGATAGCGCCTGGAGACACACTGCAACATGTTAGGCTTCTGGAATTCATGTGGGTGATACTAGTTGAGACCCCTACTAGCAGCAGACATGAAGACTGAAGAATCCACCCTCTGACTGACTAGACAGGACTCCTAGTAGAGGGAGGGAAACATGCCTGCAAGATGTGCAGGGATCAAAAAAAAAAAAAAAAAAAAAGTAGAGTTTGAGGGAATGTCCAACTAACGCATGGCTACACCACACACTAGAGCCGAACCCTGACACTATTAACAATACTCTGCTATGCTTGCAGACGGGAGCCTAGCATAGCTGTCCTCTGAGTGGCCCAAGTCAACAATGGATAGGAACAGATGTTGAGGCTCACAGCCTCGTTTGCTCCAACAGAAAAAGAAAAGCTCTGTTTTCCATTCAAACTATTAGAACTCAGACTTGACAGAGGGAAAACCCATGAACGTCTTAGCTACAGGCAGGAAGAAGGAAATAAAAAAGACCAAAACAGGTAATGTATGTGCTGAACCCTCTACTTGGGTACAGCTTTGAAACTGCTTGAGACACTTATGTTTATGCATAGTTAATAGATCTTGTTAGCTACAAAATCTTTAGGACTTATCATTGCCATTCTTTTTAAACGGTATAGATAAAAATTAATATTGCAGTTTGGACTTTGTCTAGAAAGTTTATCTAGAAAGATAGTTATTTTTTTTACCTGCTAAAACAAAGGGCAAATAATCATATTTAACTGATCTGGGCACACTCCATGCATATGCAGTTGCGGAACTGTATGTCACTTATGAGAGCTTACATATTCACAGAATAAAATCCTAAACACTAATGGATCGGAGGAGACTGCCTTGACAAGACTCACTCACGAGAATAATGAGATGTGTTTATTCCAGCACCCTACACCATCCAGTCTCAGACTTTCAGTTGCTGTTTCATCAATACCTGCTTCCAGGAAAATTTCAAAGCAGCTAGCTCATTTAGTCTAGTCTTTCAGACTGTTGCAATTAGGACTTGATTTAAGCCTGTATTTTAATAGCATTAGAGACTGGACAACAAGTGTTACAGCTGGCTTTTTAAAAATTGTTTCTTAAATATTTTTACATATGCATTTATATTAATAAACACATACAAAATGAACAACTACAGCGAGAAGAACCAAGAAAAAAAATCAAGAATATATATATTATATATTCCTAAAAATATCTCAACCCCTAACAACTAAGCTTAATTGCAAAACTAAACTATCTGGTCTTCAACACCATCAGAGACTTGAGAAGGAATAAAATTAATTACCTGAGTAAACAGAAAGTGCAGGTTAGCAGCTTCCAAAGTGAAAAAAGTGATAGAGACAGTTTGCTGCATGAATAGTCACCCAAAATTTTCTATAATGTTGGAGGATCATCTTCAGCCTTCTGGCCCAGTGTACCCGACAGACATATTTGTGAGGCAGGAACTATTGAAGACTCACTCTGTTTTTGAAGAGTTTGGCCATCGACTCTGCCTGCATGCAAGCTTGTCCATTTTTAAGTAGAATTCTGTCTGTGGTAGAAACAAGGACATTTTCCCCAGTGGCTTTTTTTTTTGCCATATTTGAAGCCATCTCCATAAGAAGGTTCTTTGACGTTCATTATCTTCATTGAGGTAGGCTGGGCGTTGGCAAGGGTTAACCTGTCTCATTGTAAATCTATCTTTTAAATAACAAAAATATCTTTAAATGTCATATTCTGTATTTCTATGAGGCTTTTGAAGACCTCATCCAACTATTTTATTTTAGATTTCTATAGAATGATATCTGTTACACTTAGGATGTATATTCTTGTGATAAAAATAGACTAGTAATTGATATGAACATGACTTGATGAGCTACAGTTACCTTGTATAAGTAAACCTTGCATTATTTTTTTTTATTAATTTATTCATATTACATCTCGATTGTTAGCCCTTCCCCTGTTTCCTCCCATTCTTCCCTCCCTCCCATTTCTCCCCTTCTCCCCCTCCCCTATGTCTGTGACCTAGGGAGACCTCCTCCCCCTATATATGCTCTCAGAATATCAAGTCTCTTCTTGGTAACCAGCTATCCTTCCTCTGAGTGCCGCCAGGTCTCCCCATCTGGGAGACATAGTCAGAAAAGGGGCACCAGAGTTCGTGTGAGAGTCAGATCTCACTCTCCACTCCACGGAGGAGAGTGTCATGTTCGTCGGCTAGGTCCTGGTAGGGGTTCGAAGCTTACTGCCTGTATTCTCCTTGGCTGGTGCCTTAGTTTGAGGAGGGCCCCAGGACCCAGATCTGCCTGTCATAAAGTTCTTCTTGTGGGTTTCCAGAAGCCTTGCATTAGGACACAACACTGCATATTAGAGTAGACATATGTGCAATGTGTATAAAGAATAATCTCAAATTTGAGTTCTATATTAATGTATCTAAAATTAAACTTATTTTGTATGTATACACAAAATTCTATACCAGTGAATTAAAAGCGACCTTGTGAGTAGCAATTAAGGCATTTTCAGAATAGATCCATTAATTTACTTTTTGTCCCATCATTCCTTCATATTTCTATATTCCTCCATCTTTCTTTTCAACCTCTATCTCCAAACTTAAGAATGAAAGATGAAAGAAAGGAGAGATATCCCGTTCTCCAAGCCCGCTTTCTCTCTAAATAAGGCCAGTGATGACTTATAACTAATACCCAATGAAAATAAACATCTATCACACATGGAAGCAACCAAAAACCTACCCAACACCCTTAAGGGAAATGGGGTGTTGTTCTCTTAAGGTTTCTTTTGGGTGTTTTGGGATGAATAATACCTTTGTAGGGGCCCAAGTAAGATTGGATGAAATGGTTAAACAAGCTAGGAATAGCATTTGTGGTCTAGTTTCTATGTGTCGAGACATTCTAGGCTTAATTAGAGTCCTGTGTAGGACAGTCAAAAATGGTAGACCAGCTGGGACTGGAAGCTTTCGTCAAGCTGTCCTGGGAGCTGTCCTGTTCTGACGAGGCACACCAACTGAAGCGCTTGGTTCTGAAACATGATGAAGGATGCAGGATGTCAGTGTCCAAACATGCTGAGAGGAACGAATCCTGTCAGGTCTGATCCAATGTCAGTGTCCGGTTCTTTTGTTCTGAAAGCATATAATTTCTGACAAGCATTATATGGTCCTAAAATTATAAATGCATAAGGCGTGCGTGGCACACAGAACCATTAAGGCTGGTTCTCTGTTCTTTGTATTGCACAGAAAAAAAAAAGACATCTGTAAATCTTAATTTGTGCCATGTGAAGGGTGGCTTATAATAATTATTCACAAGGATTCTGTAGCAAACAGGAAACACGGTCTGTGCACAGACATTCATGTCTCAGCCAGCCTCAGAGCTGTTCCCATGCAGTGGGCTTAGCAATGTAAGTTACCTGCTTGTTCCGTAGTTTGATTTCTTTACATCCTGATTGTATCCCACTTCCTCACCCCCTCCTGAATCCCCCTCTATCCCTCCTTCCTTCTCCCATCCCCTAGTCCTCAGAAAGCAGAGCCCTCCTGCCCTAACATCTGTCCACCCCCTGTCCTAGTCTCATCTGTAATACCTGTACCCTATTCATCTGTGGCCTGAGAAGGCATCCCTGCTAGAGGGTAATGATAAAAGTTGGCGGGGGGTGGGGCAGAGTCCATGTCAGAAGTAGTCCCTCCCCCCATTCGTGAGACCTACAAAAAGACCGTTCTGCCTATCTACCACATCTGAGCATAAGGTTTAAGTTTTACGTCATATATGGTCCTTGGTGGGTGCATCAGTCTCTGTGTTGTAGTGTGGTTATCCTGTATTATGTGGCTAATATTCGCTTATGTGTGAGTATATACCATGTGTGTCTTTCTGCGTCTCCGTTACCTCACTCGGGATGATCTTTTCTAGTTCCATCCATTTGCCTGCCTGCAGATTTAAAGATTTCCTTTCTTTAAATAGCTGAGTAGTATTCCCTCGTGTAGATGTACCACAGTTTCTTTATCCACTCTTCAGTGGAGGGACATCTAGTTTGTTTCCAGATTCTGGCTACTATTATGAATAAAGCTGCTATGAACATAGTTGAGCAAATGTCCCTTTTATATGGTGGATCATCTTTCAGCTATATTCCCAGGAGTAGTATGGCTGGGTCTTGAGGTAGAACTACTGTCAATTTTCTGAGAAAGCACCAGATTGATTTCCAAAGTGGGTGTACAAGTTTGCACTCTCACCAGCAATGAAGGAGTGTTCTGCTTTCTCCACATCCTCACCAGCATGTGCTGTCACTTGAGTTTTTCATCTTAGCCATTTGGATAGGTGTAAGACAGCATCTCAGAGTCATTCTGAGTTGCATTTCCCTGATAACTAGGGATGTACCCCATTTTAATTGGATTATTTGGCTTGGACGTGTATAATTTCTTGAGTTCTTTATATACATTTGGACATTAGCCCTTTGTCAGATATAGGGCTGGTGAAGAACTTTTCCCAGTCTGTAGGCTGTTGCTTTGTTCTGTTGACAGTGTCATTTGCCTTCCAGAAGCTTTTCAGTTTCACTAAAATTACCATTTATTAATTATTGATCTTAGACCCTGAGCTGTTGGTGTTCTGTTCAGGTAGTTGTCTCCTGTGCCAATGAGTTCAAGGCTCTTACCCACTTTTTCTTCTAACAGAGTTAGTGTGTCTGGTTTTATGTTGAGGTTTTTAATTCATCTGGACTTCAATTTTGTGATGGGTGATAGACATGGATCTATTTGTATTTTTCTACATGTAATCATTCAGTTAGACCAGCACCATTTGTTGAAGATACTATCTTTTTTTTCATTGTATGGATTTGGCTTGTCAAAAATTAAGTGTTCAAACGTGTGTGTGTGTGTGTGTGTGTGTGTGTGTGTGTGTGTGTGTGTGTGTGTGTGTTTATTTCTGGGTCTTCAATTCGATTCCATTGATCAACCAGCCTATTTATGACAATACCATGCTGTTTTTATTACTGTTGCTCTATAGTACAGCTTGAGATCAAGGATGGAGTTTCCTCCAGAAGGTCTTTTTTTCCCCCAAGGAGGCATATGTCTTTATTACCATTTCTAGATGGGATGCAGAAGGGCAAGGGGGTGGGGCGAGAGGAAGGAAGCTGTGAGCTGAGCTCCATGCTTCTGCACGTGTAAACGGACTTCAGAGTTTCCTGTGGACAGGCAGGAAAAAAAAAATGGGTGGGATCACGTGAGACTGGGCACAGGACCAAATGAGCACTGAAGGGAATTCAGGCATTATTAATCTATTTGCATAACTCGTAATTTTAAAGCAATGGTCTCATAAATATAGACTACAAATTTACACATGCTAGGCAGCACACACTAGTTTTTCCCCACCAATATACCTGGGCCAAAGAAAAAAAAATTACCACCACCACCAAAATACCACTAAAAGAATAATGTCCTTTGTTCTTTCTTTTTTAACCACTGCTGGACAGTTTAGATACATGCAACTTAACCCACTCTAGGTAGCTTCTCTGCACCATCACCTGGACCATGAGAATTTAGGATGGAAACAATAGAGCTAATGTGTGTGGTGACACATACGGGGTCAGAAGCAAACACAAGGCGAACCAGGCAGTACCTGACCCCGCCGCTGCCACTGCTGTGGCATTAATTCATTGTGTATGAAAGTGCTTCAGAGACGGTGGACGCTGTCCTGGAACAGCCATCCCTCCACTTGTGATCACGTCCCACATCTGACACGACGCGACTCTGACACTAGAGATGAGGAGAGAGCCACGGGGATAATCATCTCCACAGCCTAAGATGCACCGAAGTGCTCACTTCCCTTTACGGGTGATACAGGACACCCTGATTACAAAAGCACCGGCACAGTTCAATCCTATCATCCAGACATCAGATGCTCCTCCGTCTATGTCATAAGGCAAGGATGTGGTCCCTTTGCATGCCAGAGGCCACTGGCACAACTTTGTAGATGAAAGCACCCACTCACTGCAGTCTTCCGGGAGAACCAAGACAGCCAGTTTCTCTGAGTCCCTTCGCAGAAAGAAGACTCCCGAGCACGAGGTGGCTGCCACTGGCAGGGCCCAGCCCTCCTGCAACATCCAGGACCACTTGCTGCTTCTTCCTCAGGGTGGGTCCCTGGGTCATCAGCAGCAGCAGCTTCGCTTTGGCTCCAATGGATGTCTTAGGAGTTTGAAGCCCTGGTGGATTCTTCGACTAATTTCTATAAAGAGTCCATTGAGGTTGGTTGCGTTTTTGTTTGTTTGTTTTTTGTTTTTGCTATGATCTCTACATCAGTAAGACTGCCCTTGGTCCCAGCAATGGCGACAGAGGCGCTAGAGGGGGCCGGGCTGGGGGGGAGCTCTCTCACCCAGTTCTTCAACGTTGAAAAGGTCCCTTCTTTTGTGATGTCATAAACGATGAAGGCTGCTGCTGAGCCTCGACAGTACATCCGTGCCAAGTCACGGAATCGTTCTTGTCCAGCTATATCCCAGATTAGGAATTTATGTAGCTAATTTTAGTACCGGACAGTCTTGGTCTTAAAAGATGCCCCTACGGTTGGATTGACACTCGGATCAAAACTGTCCTCCACGAACCGCCACACGATGCTTGATTTCCCCACACCCCTATCCCCAAACAAGCACTCTTTGAGTTGCCTCAGCACCATGGCCTGGGAAACCGGGTTGCCGCGAGTGGGGATGGGGATGGGGGATGGGGGGATGGGAGCTAGGGGGTGGGGGCACCTTCCTCAATTGAGGAGGGAGAGGCTCCGCTTAATCCCAGCATTGCACTCTGGGAAGCCTTGAGTCGGCTGCAGTCTTTCAGTCTTGTCCCTCAACAGCCTGGACACTGCCTTGGCCTCCTGGCCACCACCGGGGCTGCCATCTTGGGACGCCACCAGAAGATCTTTTATTGTCCAGGATTGTTTTAGCTATTCTGTTTTTTTTCATATGAGGTTACTGAGAATGATATTTCAAGGTCGGTGAAGTATTATATATGTATTTTGATAGGTACTGCATTGAATCTGTAGATTGCTTTTGCTAAGATGGCCATTTTTATTATATTGATTCTCCTGATCGATGAGCATGGGGGAATCTTTCTATCTCCTGAAATCCTTTTCAAATTCTTTCTTGAGATATTTGAAGTCTTTTTTCTCCATACAATTCTTTCACTTTCTTGATTAGAATTACACTGAGATACTTTATATTGTTTGTAGCTATTGTGAAGGGTGTAGTTTCCCTAAATTCTTTCTCTGCCTGTTTGTAATTTGTATACAGGAAGGCTATTGGTTTTTTTTTTTTTTGAGTTTATTTTTTATCCAACCAATTTGCTGAAGGTGTTAGTTATCTGTAGGAGTTCCTTGATAGGATTTTGGGGATCACTTATGCATACTTTCATATTATCCACGAATAGTGATAGTTTGATTTCTTCCTTTCAAATCTGTGTTCCCTTGATCTCCTTTATTTGCCTTATTGCTCTAGCTAGGACTTCAAGGACTATATTGAAGAGATATGAATAGAGTGGAAGCCTTATCTTGTCCCCGATTTCAGTGGAATTGTTTTAAATTTCTCTCTATTCAATTTGATATTGGCTATAGGCTTGCTGTATATTGCCTTTGTTATGTTTCTATGTGTACCTTGTATCCCTGCTCTCCTTAGGACTTTTAACATGAATGGGTGTTAGATTTTGTCAAATGCTTTTTCAGCATCTAAGGAGATGATTGTGTGTTTTTTTTTCTTTCAGTTTGTTTATATGACGAATTACAATCACACCTACATGTCTGGTATGAAGCCTACTTGGTCATGGTGAATGCTTATTTGATGTCTTCTCTTGTATTCGATGGCGGTGGAGAAGGAGCTGAAAGTTCTGTCTTGATCTGAAGGCAGAAGGAGGAGACTGGATGCCAAACTTGGTGGGAGTTGATCATATATAATCTCAAAGCCTTGCCTCTACAGTGACATACTTACTCTATCAAGGCCACACCTCCTCTAATAACTCTACATATCCAAATACTGCCTGTCTACTGGGACCAAGCATTTAAACACATGAATCTATGGGGGCCAAGCTTATTCAAACCACCACAGCTGTCATTTGTAGCTGTCCCAGGCCAGAGGGAAAAATGGGGACTCTGGAGAAATCAGCTCTACATGAGGGATGGTACACACACACACACACACACACACACACACACACACACACAGATTTTTTTTTTTTTGGTTTTTCGAGACAGGGTTTCTCTGTGTAGCCTTGGCCATCCTGGACTCACTTTGTAGATCAGGCTGGCCTCGAACTCATAGTGATCCGCCTGCCTCTGCCTCCCAAGTGCTGGGATTAAAGGCGTGCGCCACCACGCCCGGCTCCACACACAGATTCTTAATAACGTGCAACTATACTGCTGCCATACAAAACACACATAAAACTAGTAACATACAGATTATCTCCACAATGTAAGAATATATTTGTGAGCTGTGTATAAACACCTTGAATCTCAACACTCAAGAGTAAGAAGCAGGAGGTTCTCTGAGTTTGAGGCCAGGTTAGTCTATAGATCCAGTGACAGGACAGCCTTAGCTACCCAGAGAAACTCTGTCTGAAAAAGCCAACCAACACATACACACACAAACACCTGTGTGGACCTGCAAACATATTTAATGGAACACAGAAGCACAGGCATGCATCCACACAAGAAATACCCTTTACATATGCAGTACTCACAGGTCCATGCCTGAGTAATTAAATAGACAAAACTAACCTGGTAATTGCAGACCTGACCCCGGAAGTCAAGATTACTTCCAGTGCCCTTTGGTCCTGTGCATCTGTTTCATGGTGGTGTTGTCAACATCTAGGGTGGCAGTGTGAGAATAAATAGTGAGCATGTTGCCAGCAGCCCAAGCAGGATGCTCACACTCCTGGACAATGAAAGGCAGAGAGTAGGAACAGCTGAAGTTGCATAACTGAGTGGACAGGCAGGTTCAGTATAAAAGGTCGTGCTCAAGTGTGCAGTGAGGTCAGTGGCAGCAAAACAAGGACCATGGAGCTCTTTGTCCTGCTCCTTGCTCTCCTTGGGGGCTTGCTGCTACTCCTAGTCAGGGGCCACTCAAAGACCCATGGGCATCTACCACCAGGACCCCGGCCCTTGCCGCTCTTGGGGAACCTCCTACAGATGGACAGAGAAGGACTCCTTAAATCATTCATTCAGGTGAGACCTATAAGGGGCCTTAGTGTGGCTTTTCCCTGCTTTTGACTTTGGAGATCTTTCAGTGGGAAGATCAAGGGACACCTTCCAACTGTAGGCTCAGTTGGGAAGGTTTCTGAATGACAGGTGACATGCTTACTTGTGATGGATGGTGCTCAGATCAGCAAACCAGTCTTCTTCTGTTGGGATTGTGTGGGGGCACTGTGCTCGGGGCTCACGATATGTAGAGATGGTGTGGTGTCATCATCTAGAATTTCACTTCTTGGTGCTTGTCCATTCCAGAAGAGGAAGAAAAACCTATCAGTGTCATCAGCAAATAATGTTTGCCTTTTCCAAACTAAGAGATTATCCTGATATGTTACAGGAAAAATGGAGGAGAGGCAGGGGGAAAAGTGAGATATGTAGGTAGGTAGATAGGAAGGTGGGTAGGTAGGTAGGTAGGGTTAATCAGTGTAAATACCGTGCACCATCCAAGCAGCTGGTCCTGGCTCCAGTTTTCAGCATTTACAAGTATGATTCCATGTTTAATTACCACTTTGTTACTAATCAATAAATGTCCATGGTCCCACTTCCCATGAAAAGAGCTGATAGGCAGAAAAAAAAATCCCAATTTTCTGCTACCCCTTAGTTTTTACTATATCACCCATCTAGATCAATGGCGTATTTATCTTTTAAATTGGTTTTTCATATAAGGTCACCTTACTTTTCCCACATTAATGGTCCACTTGAAATAGCATCTACTGTGCTTAGATGAGAGATATATGGCATATCTGGCCACAAGTGTTTTAAAATCTTTGCTTCCAACATGATGGAAATGTCAAGTTAGTATCCTATTTGCCATTTTTTTAAAAAAAATCTTTGAAAAATCTAATTCCTTACTTTCTTGTCCTCATCTCCACCATATTCTCTGAAGCCCCATCCCACTTGGAAGTAATTATGGTTACTTGAATGAGTATGGATGTGTAAACTATATACCGGACAAAAAACTATTTATGAAGAAAGTGAAACCCTCCCCCCCCCAGCACTCTCATTGCCCACAGGCTCACTTTGAGAGCTCATGACTTTCTGGAATGTTGCATTTTTTTCCTTGTAGAAGTAGCCAAACTGTTATAGGCAAACAAGGTTCCCAAGGGCTATGCAAATATAAAGTGGGCAAGAAATTACTACCAGCTACAGGGTGCTCTAAACAGTTATTCAAATCCATGATCCACTGTATGTGGCAGTGTCAGAGAGCTTAGCTGGGTTACGTGGCCCTCGGGAGCTGAGATGCAAGACACAGAGTACACTCATACATATTAATTAGGCGAGTTTTGCTTGTTCACCTGGGTGATACTGGATACGGCCAAAGCAATAGAAAATTTAAGATCACCTGAGAGTTCATACACTTACATAAGAGGCAGGACTTGAACAGAGATGCAAAGACTTTCTAGAAAGAGGACAAGCAGGCAAAAGAGGCAGTCTCTGAGCAACAGTTCACGCTTTGCCAGTAGTTGTTCCAGGTGCACGAAGACATGGGGTAACAGGGAAGAGGCAGGTGCTGAATTTTCAGGTCATGGGGAGGAGCCGGCTTGACTGAAGCCAAGAACGTTAAGAAGTGAAGGGGTTCAACGAAGCAGGCAGTATATAGTCTCTTGATGTTTTTGTGTTTTTGTCTGTTTTTTTCCGTTTTTTTGTTGCTATCACAAAAATCCAGCGTCTAAATTCTTTATAAATTCATATACCTCATTATTATAGTTCTTCACAGTCTAAGATCAAGCATTCTGATTTTGCAAAACACTGGGGAGGACCCATTTTATGTGTCAAAACACAGTAGAGGGAAGGAAAATCTGTCACATGCAGAAGAAGCTAAGGATGTAGGGTGGACTTTTTTTTATAATAATTGATTGTCCAAGACTACAGACCTCTCTGGGAGACCAGTATTAAGCTGTTATCTGGATCTACCCTAAAGATCCAATACCCTTCACTCCTCTTCAGCACTTGAAGGCTCTATAACCTCTCAACACTACCACATGAGGACCAAGACTCCAGCATATGAACGCATGGAAGACAGTTAAAACATGTTCAAGGGAAAGCTTGTGGAACAGGCAAGAAGAAAAGGACAGCTGGTCCAAACAGAGGGCTCTGATTGCTAAGTGGTGGGATGTCCCATGCCCAGTAGAAGAGGCTGGTTGTCTCAAGCATGTTGTAGAAGAGCCTGGAGCCTGACTCACACACAGCTGCTAAAGGCTTTGCCAGCTCCACGAGGTTCACCTCAACTTTAAACCCATTGCTGATGAACCTTGGTTGCTGGCAAGCCTTCTGGAATGCTTTTGGAAGCTTCCGTTGTGCCTCAAGAAGCTGACACACACTATTCCAGGCAGCTGTGTTGTTCTACGGTGGTTGTGTGGCCTTTAGTCATGATGAGTCTCTGACAATTGAGGTCTTAATGATGACATATTTTTTTTTGGCAGAGTGCTAGAGAAAGAAAGACAAATTGAGGCCTCGGTTGCCAGTATCAAGACCAAAACTCACCGTCATTCCACAGTTTCATAATAATATTTTACTTTTTTAAATAAATAAAATCTGTGTTGCAATACTATCATATTGAGAGGCATTATTTCCTTGGCATTAAAAAAAACATTTTAAGCTGACTGTGGTGGCACATTGCATCTTAATTACTGGGCACTAGGAGTAAGCTCAGGCTTAACATATTTCAGACAAATGCTCTCTCAACTGAACACATATCCAGCCCCTAGATGTGGGACCTTTAATATATATTTCCCCCAACTCCTTTTGTTTTCCTTTGTCTTATAATTGTCACCTTGGCCATCACTATTGTCTCTTTATTTCTTCAGAGGTCGGCTACATAAATGGATTGACATATATGTCGCAAGAGTGTGTTTGCTATCAAAACAAGCCTTCCCCGTCCTTATTAAGTCCATTTTTTGTTTCCCTTTTCCTTTTTAAAATATATTTTATTAATTTATTCATATTACATCTCAATTGTTATCCCATCCCTTGTATCCTCCCATTCCTCCCTCCCTCCCATTTTCCTCTTACTCCCTTCCCCTGTGACTGTGACTGAGGGGGACCTCCTCCCCCTGTATACGCTCATAGGGTATCAAGTCTCTTTTTGGTGGCCTGCTATCCTTCCTCTGAGTGCCACCAGGCCTCCCCATCCATGGGACGTGGTCAAATATGGGGCATCAGAGTTCATGTGAAAGTCAGACCTCACTCTCCACTCACCTGTGGTGAATGTCCTGGCCATTGGCTAGATCTGTGTAGGGGTGAGAAGTTTACTGCACGTATTGTCCTTGGCTGGTGTCATAGATTGAGCAGGACCCCTGGACCCAGATCTGCCCATCATAATGTTCTTCTTGTAGATTTCTAGGACCCTCTGGATCCTTCTATTTCTCCATTCTCCCATACTTCTCCCATGCCTTTGTAAATAGCATATAGGAATTGAGATGAACCTGAGAGAATTTTCCAAGTCCAGTGGCACACACAAATAATCCAAGCATTTGGGAGGTGATGGCAGGAAGGTCTAGAGTTCAAGGTCATTCTTTTGACATTAGAGAACTCGAGATCACCCTGGGGTACAAGA